>NC_090267.1:144760459-145064709 GCF_040414725.1 Anabrus simplex | reverse complement strand
CGTTCCATTATTCAGCTTAAGTGCTAATTTTCATTTAAGATAAGCCGTCACGTGTACTTAGCGGATTATAGCGGGATGTTCACTGTATCAAAGATGTACGCGAGCTGCCTGCTTATTATTTGGGCATTACACTAATAGGTACATGCACGAAGCTCCATTTCTGCACTCTGCAATGAGTATAATCATTCTCGGATGAAGCGTGTATGTTTATAATTAATGAGCCTGTTTTGAAAGTGAAGCTGTATACGAGCTTCTGGACAAAGTCACCATGTGTAATTATCGTTTATCTCATACTATGATGTAATTGCCTTCTTACTCGAGAATACGGAAAATGACACTTTAACATACTGTAATTACTGTACCTTTCCCTGTCCCCTATTTTTTTCCTTGTTCAGCGGAGAAGCTGCGTGGAGCTTTTGGGTGAAATAAATGTGTCGCAAAGTCTATCTTAAATCAACTTACATCAATAGGACAGGTTCTATAATACATATTCGTAAATGATAAGTCGTTGAAATAAAGGGTGGAACAAATGTGTTAACAAAATAGCACGATAAGAATGATAATTTCCCAAATAAAATATCAATATACAAAGTTTACAGTAAAATACGTCGTCACAAATTGTTAATCGAAACACGGGCCTCGAACCCAAATTACAAACATCGTGTGTGGAAATACGATGGTATTATTGTATTTTACGGAGGGATCGTTTAAGTTAACTGTGGGTGGCACGAAGCATCGATCTTAATCGTTTCTTTTCATGACATATACAAACTCACACATCTCGGCCTGGTTAAATAAATCCGATCTAGTAGGTAAACAAATAATAAAACAATGACTTGTGAATGGCCATATACCCCCAAAAGAACACTGAATTTACTATCACGGGATTCGCCCGGATATACTGAAGAGGGGATGGAACCTCACATTCAAGAATTCATCTCGTGCTGTAACCCATTATACAACGCTGCACACAATAATAATGGGCAATAAATAAACAAAACAAACACATAAGGTGCAATAAGACACTTCCTGAAAAAAATACAATTTACGTCGTCGTCTGAGATCCTGGTCTCAAACGCAAGATCTCTATGGCTCTGTATATCACCAGCTGTGTTCCGCACGCAGTGCTGGTATTTGCCGGCTGACATTTCGCAAGATCAGCTGAGCTGTGGAGAGAAAATAACCAGCGCAGATATTTTTACATGCAAACAGACCCACTTCTGGCCCGGTCAGAGTAATAGGATCGTGTGTAAGCGCCAATTCATTCATAGCGGCTCATGCAGCCGACATAGGAGGTCTTTAACTACCTGCTTCCCTTAACAGACTTTTCTCCATTTGGCTTAGGAACGAGATTCAACTACCATCACATTGACAAATAAAGCGGTACAATAAGCCCCCTTTGTATTCTGTTCTGACACACAAACAAAATTGTGTCACATAATATGCCGCATTCAGGGCTCACATTAACCTGTACTTCGCGTAAACATCGCATCTGTCTTGAGGATGTGCTACGCTCATTAAGGCTCCTCCTCGGGCCTCGCATCTAGAATACACAGGTTCGAATCTTGGCTCTCTGTTGGCCTATTATCTAAGCCTCCTCACGGCTAATTCCCTTAATTTCTCATGGCGGTAATACACACACATATCTGGGCTATTTTTGGTCTCGCATTTACTCTCTCTGGGTTCTAATCTCACACTCGGCTACGGACCAGTCTGTTGCATAATGACCTAAAAGACCCTCGATAATTTACAACGGTGAAAATATCTCTCTGGCCTCGCTGCAAGCTGAAAAACATGCTCCATGCAAATCATGCACATCCTAACGGTATTAACTATCTGTTATTCGATGAAGGGGTTTCCCGTTCGAAACTCTAGAGGTGAGCTGACCTCCAAATCTATCTGAAGACGATGACATCAATACAAGCCTAGCGTCCCAAATAGTGCTTAAGAAATCTACATACAAAACAAGTAAAAACCATTAAACTATCATTACCCTCAAACCATCTTAAGCAAAGCTAATAAACACATGTCTGGTACGTGCCATCAGCCCCAAATTAAATTAATTAATCAACAATTGAATTAAACATGCTTAAGCCATTGAAACTTGCATAATTACATATCTACATTATTAAAAAGGCACTGAGTCGAATCTACAACTATAAATCATGCTTAAATTGTCGTTTAACTCATCTGATATCCTCCACCATTGCCTCAGCATACCATCCGTGGCTTCGTTGTGGAGTTGGCACATCCTAGAGCTGTGGACGTTGGATCTTGAAGCCCGGAACTCGACTCCTGGGATCACCACTACAGTTGTCTTCTTCTCTGGATAATCCGAAAGTCTAGAAACTGGATGCTATAATCAAATATTCCTCTTCGCTGCGTTTTATGTATACGCACTTAATGCCACGACCTAGGCGAGATTGTTGAGGTAATCTCCTACTTGTGATGTGAGTTCGATCACGAGTAGAGCCTATTAGGTGTATGAAAACCCGATCACAACAAGTTTATTTGGCAAACGGAAAACCATCCTTAGAGCTGCCGACAGTGGGGTTCGAATCCACTATCTCCCGGATGCAAGCTCACAGTTGCGCGCCCCTAACCACATGGTCAACGCACCCAGTAAAGTAAGAACAGTACAGCAGTCAAAACGAACATGAAATTTGACAACACTACAGCTGAGCAAGTTAAACATTTCTGCTACTTCAGGGGCGCATCATAGAGGATATGATATGTATGTCAGAACTGAAAAGAAGAATAGCTTTGGCGGAACAAGGCTTCCTGAGTAAGAAATATATTCTAACAACTAAACATATCAGCTTGAATACCAAGAAAGCTTTCGCAAAATCATTCGTGTCGAGCACTCTACATACTATATGGAAGAGAAACTTGGAGGCGAGGGAAAGCAGAGCTGAATCATTTCGAAGCAGCAGAAATGTGGTTAAGGAGGAAGATGATCAGAATCAGCTGAACAGAAATAAAAACGACTGAACAAGACGTATTAAGGAAGTTGGTGAGGGTAGGAAGTTATTCAGAGAGATTACATTCATAGGACACATCGTGAGAGGACAAGGTACTAGGAAAGAAGAAAAGAGGCAGATTCTATTACATTAAACAGGACAGCTGATAGACAGGAATGATTGTATCAGCAAGGCATGATAAGTAATTCGATATCCAATAATTTTGAACTAATAGGTGGTGGTTATGAAAATTGCGACTAAATTAGATGTAACTTTTGCTGGGTTTTTTTTCAGATTGGCTTTTTGGTCAATGCCGTCAAAATGCAACTTACATTCCAAGAAAATTGAGTATGTCAGAGAAAAATTATTTCATACTGTAGATGAACTCGGAAGAGTACGTAGGCATTGAGAAAACTCTGATAGTTTTTCTTTCCTGCATCAACCAGACAACACTAAAGATTTTGTGAATCGAGGATGTTTTCCTTTTTAAAATAAATGAAATATTGAATTACCATAACTAATAAACTACAGGCTACGTTAATAAAAGCGGCAATACTTAATTTCTTGTGCTCCAATTGACAGGTTCATTTCGGGCTCGAATCTGTGATTTTTTAAACGGGAATACCCGTAGTACACAGTATGTTGAATACATTTGGAGTTCGTTTGGAAAATTTATCTCGGTAATGTTCGTCGTGTATGTCTGCGGTTAATCTCATTTGTTAGTAAGAACGAAAATTTGAAATACAGGAGCATGCCACGTACGTGACTTCTCAAGAACTTGAATTTAGCCAGCCAACGCCATTAACTTACTGTAGTAGTAGTAGTAGTAGTAGTATCCACAACAGACCAACATGCCATACGTACATACTTATATAAACCGAGTGAGTGGCGTAGCACTAAGCTTGCATCCGGGAGATGATGAGTTCGAACCTCACGTTTGGCAGCTCAGAGTTTTCTTCTTTACTTTTTGCGTGCTTTCTCGCTTTTTTCACCAGGTGAATGTCGTGACTATACTTCAAATAAAGCTTCCGACACACCCTTTCCATTCCTCGCCCCCTACTACCTTACTATCACCGAAAACCTGTACAGGCTAGTGTGGCATTAAACTGCTGATTCTCCGTCACACGAGAATGAATCAGCTTCGGAGAGACACAAACCAAGGGCCCTGTATTGTGTGTATTGTTTGCGAACATAGGCCTATACATCCACTGATCAAGCTTGCTGCCGGTTCGGAAGGTGGTGGGTTCAATTTCTACTGTCGGCAGTCCTGAAGATGATCTTTCGTGCTTTAATATTTTCACATCAGGCAAATGCTGGGGATGTACCTTAATGAAAGCCACGGCAGCTATCTTCCCAATCATAGCTCTTTCCCATTTTTACGTCGCCAAAATTCCTCTGTGTGTTAGAGCAATGTTAAACCACTCGCATAACGAATAGAAGAATAAGTGATATCACTGGCGTAGTACGTCTGGTCCGCCGCAGCGCAGCGCTGGCTCAGACATTGGCTTCAAGTTAGCACCGCGCTTACGAGAATTTTAAACTCTTGCGACCTGTTTTACATGTTGAAACACTATAAGAGATCTTCTTAGGCGCTAATAAGTTCGATATCTCAACTTGCTTTATTGTGCCCAATTATAATTTATTAAGTCGTCTCCTGTAATAGTCCAGTTTCGGCAATGGTATATTTGTCAGACACACATGGCAACATACATTCAAGATAAAACCGTAATCTAAAAGTAGGCCTAAACACAACATTTTTGGAACTGTTAAACAAATATTACCAACCTGATACATAATTATTACAACGTATCAACACACATATACACATAAGCAGTCACATATGTTAATTAATCTAAGTTCACTAGAGAAAAGTAATATCTTAATATAGTTCAATATTCAAATGAATAGTAAGTGAAGTTCAACAAGTATCACCCTCTCATGACCGAAAATCAAATTATCAAATCTGTAGGGCAAGTTTGTTCTTGAGGAAACTGGCTCCTAAGTATAAGTGCTGATGGAATTCAACAATAACATAGGCATTCCATTTCATGAAGCAAAAACAAATAAGGATGCTGTTCGAGCATGTAAGAAATTATAGGAAACTGGATGCAAATCAGCAGGACGCGAATAAAATACCACATCACAAGGTTATGTAGGTCCACCTTCTCTTAAGTGCAACATAAACTCACCATCATCCGAAAAAGGAAAAATGTATAAACTTATGAGAGAATAAAATGTGTAAGAAAAGCTGGGGAGTCATATTCTTTATTTCAATGCTTACTTTTAGTTCGATACCTTAGAAAATTTTCTGGTAGATTTTGACGTTTTCCCTGACCTCAGTTCCTTCCGGAGTTCCTTCATCTTGAAGTTGAAACGACACTTCATGTAGTGAAAGATCAGTTTTGGTACAGTCTCCATGGCATGTTGTTCATTACACCCCAAACCTAAAGGTCGAATTGTAATGTTCTCCAAGCAATCATAAAACAAGTCATCCCATAAACCAGAGGGAGATGAGAGGTGAGCACTTAATTTCTCTTCTGCCTGAAGCAAGACATTAAATAATGCCTCTGAAGGGTGGCACAAATAGTTTTGTCCCAGTTGAGAGCCGTAGTCCCGTAAGTTTGTAAAGAGGGCAAAAGAATTAGTTGTTACTGATGATGTCTGGATAACATCAACACAGGAAGCACACTTCGGAATTCTAGGGCCAGTTAAATTGTAAACTAAACATCTTTGAACACTAGCAAGGGCACTGATGGGTGGATTTTCTCCCTGTACTGAAAACCTTTCACTACCATTTTCAAAAACAATCTTTTCCTGTAAACTTCCCAACACTGATGTCCATTTTTTCTGTCTCCGTCTTCTTAGCCAGAATTCTGATTTGTTTGACATATGATGTTAATGAGGGTAGTGCTTTAGTTCACAATTTCCTCCCTTTGATAAAACATTTTTACTGGAACATAAATATATTGCAACATGTTTAAGTGCAAGAAAACATCTGTCGAAGGGTGGTCATCACAGGTCAGTGATCGCATGATACCAAAATGTCTCTCTGGTGGATCCTAATTAAAATTTGCCTGTCAATTCGTAGTTTAAACCTTGACTCCTCAAATAAACAGCAATTTCCAGTGTGCTCTGAATAGTAACTCTTAATGATTCTAATGTTATGTTGGAAGCAAAAGTACTCTCTGAATTATTTAGAATTACAGACATGTCTAGTAAACTTTGACGGTGTTTGGAATCTTTCCTCGAAGCAAATGATGGTGTGGCGAAATTTAAAGCATCAGACAAATCATTCAACACCTGCGTGAATCTTTCAGTCGCTTCACTGTCTTCAAAACCTGGAATGTCAGTTTCTATTTAAAAAACGTAAGGCTATTGCCATGCTAGTACTAAATAACTGAAAGACAAGTCGGGCGTTCATTCGCTGGAAGGAGTTGGATGTAGGCTGTATGTGCAAAAGTCAATTTACTGCATGCCTTTACACCAGCGAGTTCTGATGAATTGATAGTATTATACACAAGATCATAAAAGTGGTCCACTGTGTCTATATCAAACACGACAGCACGCTTGTCATGGAAGTGATTGCGTATACATTTTAAAATATGTACTGCGTCTAAAAAATCCCATACTTTTCTGCTTCCAACAAGAGGGTTACATAAACAACACTTAATATATCCTTTCTTTCCTGATATTTGTAAATGCCTCCAGGCCTGTTCGTTTGATTGGCTGCCATCAGATGTGAACCCTACCACTTTACATCCTGCCTGTTCAAGTTGGATTATAATTTGTATTCTTTTTTTTTTCAAAAGCTCTCCAGGAGTACCATTTTCACTGGCAAATACAGCAACTGGTTGAACACAACTGTGTAAGAGAGGCACAAACATAAAAACAAGAGCATGGTCAGCCAACACATAACACTGGTCATCAGGTGATGCATTACCGAAGTCCACAAATCCATCTATGAACAAAGAGGACCCATTAAACTGTACATCTTCTCATAGTTTCACCTCATCAAAAATGACAATCCCTGTCTTTTTATGTTTTCTTCAATGGCATCAACAACAATTTTATTTATACCATATGAGCATTTTAAACCCTGTAACAACCTACTTAAGTGCACCTCAGATGGAAGGGGCAGAAAACAATGTTTCAGGCAATGTCTATAACCCATGGGTGATTTTATGTGTAGCAAAAATCTATCTAAAAGAAACCCACTGTCATACCTCATACCTTTGGGATTTCTTTTCTGACACTTTTGAAACATACTGTCCACAACAACTTTTTGTTTCCTAGATAGCCCTTCTTAACACTGACAAGCACCTTGTCTTCAAAGTCTCTCTTTTACCCTACCAAGTTCACTTTAAAGGACAAAAACTATAGTCGCCTCTAACTTAATCGTTTTGTTTGCCCTACCCAAATTCCGTTTTAAGTTCCTTAATTGTTGTTTTAATTTTAACACTTCAGATTTAGAATAATCGGACTTAGGCGTGTTGGTGAACTGTATACTGCTGGTATCACAAGGGGATTCAGAATCAAGAAATTTTGAACATTTTGGGGATATCTTTGCCAGAAGATTATCAGGCGATTCCCTTTTAGTTACAGTACTAGACAAATACTTAGGCAAATTAGGAAATATATTGGAACAGAATAGTCTTTCAATCGCCAGTTGGTTCTTGGGAGAAGTACTTCCTTTCCTTCTATCACAAATTTGCCAAATTTAACTATTAAATCTTCTGAAAAGTGAGCATCACAGATGTTGGACTTTGCAGTAAGTTCCCTATCCTTCCTTGGTATGGCCCTTTTCCACTTGATAAAATGTTCCTTATCTTTAGGGAGTTTGATAAAAACGTCGTACCACTTTAGTCTCTATAGCCTGATCTGCATCCTGATACAAAACAGCAAGGCAAATTCACTACCCACATTAAGCACTTAGGAAAATGTAAGGGCTAAAATGCTCTTACTTGTATTAAATAACAAGAAAATTATCACACGATGATAACCTCAACACAGACAAGAAATTCAATTCCCTTTAAGTTAATTCTTCCTGCAATGGCATTTCATGTATTAATACTATGAAGTAATAGTGTAAGCACTTATTTACACCTAACCGATTAAAAACGTCAGATATCGCACATAAATACGTGGAGATCATCTAGCCAAAGTCGACCGGAGCGCTGTGTAGCGGAGAATGCCAACCCGATCCGTATTCAATACATGCTATTGAGGAAGAAGAGATAACTCTTCTTCTTCTATTTGTTATGTCAGTAGTAAAAAAAGTGAACAAACCAACAACATATGTATCTTTCGAAACACAAAATTATGTCGTACTCTAAATACACATAAATATTTGGTTGCGTACATCTCAGGTATTCTCCACCCCCAACTACTGATCGTCATACTAAGGGCTATAACCGGTTGCGAAACGAAGTAATTTCACGCATTTTATGTGTTAATTTCAGGCACTCTGATCTATCTCCAAATCTACATCAATGACAGAGACATTAAACATTCACTACTAAGATGATGATGATGATGATGATTATTATTATTATTATTATTATTATTATTATTATTATTATTATTATTATTATTATTATTATTATTATTATTATTATTATAAATGAAAAGTCAGCAGCCTCCTTTTAAACTGACGGGTTAATTACATTAGTCACTAAACACAATTCGCAACTACTAACTAAACCGTTAAGATTGTTGTTATCCGGTACACATCGGAGTGCAGAATGAATTTCAGAGTGTTATCTGACTTATCTGCTTGTTCAAGAAATAACGTGCACGACGTTAGCTTATAGTCTGCAAATAAAGAAGAGCCACATTGTGTTAGATAGGGATAGCATCCTATAAACCGTCTTTATTCTGTCCATCTTAGAAAGATGAGAAATACAGATTGCAGAGTTGCTTACAAGGAAAGATGGCTTGCTCTCTCACGGTCCCGTGTTCATATTACAGGCGGATAAGACCATTCATCTTGGCAGGGCGGAGACATCAAAGTGACACAGCACATTCAATTGTTAGGAGGAGGTTTCTTCTCTAAGGTCAAGTTATTCGTAACTCACTCCTCCCAGCGACCTTCAATTCAGTGTATGCATGATATTTAATATAGCCATTAGTTAACGAAGAGTTTTCGTGCAAGAATAGTGTGACTAATGAGAGTTGTCACATGAAATGCCAGTAAAAGATACTTCAGTTCTCCGCGGCAAGAACACTTGCAGGTATAACCTGTTTTCGAAACCGACTTTCAACTTATTAGGTCCTGTTACGTACATTTAGTAGGTGTTGAAGAGATGTTAAAATGGCCAACCAGACACCAGTGGGATCCGAACCCACAACCTCCCGATTTCGCGTCGGTTGTGGGTTCGGATCCCACTGGTGTCTGGTTGGCCATTTTTGTTCTGTACTTAACATCTCTTCAACACCTACTAAATGTACGTAACAGGACCTAATAAGTTGAAAGTCGGTTTCGATTACAATGCGGTCGTGAAAATTCAATATTCATTATAACCTGTTTCATTAGTTATTACAGTGTAGAGAGAAGTTATAATAATGGACAATAATTTTGTCCGGAAAAAAGTATCTAGAATACTAGAAAACTTAGGAAACTGTTCTTTTGAACAAAAGTAGCGCCTAGACCGCAAGAGTGAAATATTGGAAACTGAAAATGTCCACAGGGTTCGTAAAGGAGGGCGGTTTTCTGAAAAATCTGAAATTTCAAAAGGATTAATATAAGTATTTCGGACTTGTTATTCATTGACTCCTGTTTAAGGAAACCCACCCAGATAGTTTGTAATTAAGAATGCACTTGAGGGCTACGGGTGGGGGTCAGAATAGAAGGCGGAGTGCAAAAATGTAACAAAAATTATCAAAGAATAGAAAGTCTATGAAGCTGTAAGTTTGCATGCATGTAGTTGGATGCGCTTTACAGAACCTGTTCAGACGGGGTTCGAACCCCACTATTGAGAGCCTGAACATTATTTTCAGCGGTTTCCGGTTTTTTTAAAATTGGCTTTACGTCACACCGACAGATATAGGTTTTATGGTGACGATGGTATAGGAAAGAGCTGTGGGTGGGAAGGAAGCGGCCATGCCCTTAATGAGGGTACAGCCCCAACATTTGTGTGGTGTAAAAATGAGAAGCAACGGAAAACCATCTTCAGGGCTGCCGACACTGGGGTTCGAACCCACTATATCCCAAATGTAAGCCAACAGCTGCGCGCCCCTAACAGCACCGCCAACTCACTCTGTTTTCCTTTTCTTAATAACAGACAAATATTGTCGTGCATCTTAATAAAAGCCACGGCCATTTCCATCCGAAACCTACCTCATTGCTAGCATCATTCTACCTAAGACCTCTGTGTGTTAGTGTGACGTTAAGCGACTGGCAGTTATGATGATGATGATGATGATGATGATGATGATGATGATGATGATGATGATGATGATGATCGCCCGGCTCCACGGCTAATTGGTTACTATGGCGACCCTTGCTCCAAGAGCTCTCCGGGTTCGATTTCTGACTGCGTTGGGGATTTTAACCTTCATTGGTTAATTCCTCTGGCTCTGAGACTTGGTTTGCGTGTGCCGTCTGGGACATTAGATATCCTAGTTAGGAATTCATCTTCACAGACCAACAGATCACCCACGAGCGTCAACTCGAAAGACCTGCACCAGAACTATCCGGAGACCATTAGACCCTACACCAATGAAAATAATGATATTCTTCTTCTTCACATTTTCCTACCGCTTTTCCCATACCTGTTGGGTCTCGGGTGCTAAATGTGCAACATATGTGGATTTGGCCCTCTTTCACGTCCGGATGCTCTTCCTGACGTCTACCCTACCGGTATATGGACGGATGTAATCACTATTGCGTGTTTTTTGTGGTTGGTAGTATGGCGGGTTGTCTGAATATGAAGAAGATAGTGTTGGAACAAACGCAAACATCCAGTCCCCGAGCAGAATCATTTATTTGACACGATTAAAATCCCGGACTCGACCGGGAATCAAACTCGGGGCCCTCTGGACCGAAGGCCTCAACGCTGACCATTCAGCCAAGGAGTCTGACATTAATAATAACAATAATAATAATAATAATAATAATACCTCGGGTACTGTGTGCGGGCATTTTATTTTGGGCAGCCTGCATGTAAGTTTCGATGTTTATTTTACTCTACGAGATTTCAGGCAAATCGGATCTCTGTTGCGCGATCTGTAGCCGAGTAAGAATTAATTTTGTCAGGTAAACACCAAATATGTCACCAGAAATATTTTACATGGCGATATCGCACGGTATGAAATGCTGAATGGACCTTTTTCCACCCTTAAAATATTTGACTACCTCAGGTAGGCGTAAACCCATGATCTTCGGATATGAAGACTGACATTCTACCACTGATCAAGAGATTATTGGTGTCCTCCTATCGCCGGGCGATAGACTAGAGAACTCCATCTCAGCACTCGTTAGTCAGGGTTGTGAGAGGAATGAACTCTCACGGAACATGGCGCCAAAGTCCATCTTGGAGAATAAATGTGAGCACCTCGCAGTGAATTTTTATTTGGACCAAGTCACTAGCCTCCTCCTCCTCAGACTGAATAATTCATTGAGCTAAGATCCTCTCACGTTACAGAGGGGTCTTTACAAGATATAACTTACTCTACAACACTTCCTTGTAATGATTTATTCCTGGGAGCGAAAGCAATAACTATTCGAATACCAGCCAATGCATGTGGGGAGGTTTACAAGGAAAGTCACGTACTTGTGGTTCGGATACCACGTAATACTAGAAGACACACGGCTATGGTCACGATATCAATAAGAGCGTAATATTTTACGATACAAGGGCCGAAAGTCAGGTTTAACGTATGAATTGAGATGTTTAAGAATTTCGACACGAATACGTGAAAAACTTTCGCCCGTGTAACATACAATACTTTACTTAATTCTATTTATTTATTTATTTATTTATTTATTTATTTATTTATTTATTTATTTATTTATTTATTTATTTATTTATTTATTTATCTCTTCGAAAGTACACAGGCCGTAGGCCTAACACAGTAACTTCTTAATAATTTTAATACGTATTATGTAAACAAATACAAAATAAAGAAAAGGAAGAATAAAATGAAAATACAAAGAAAAGAATTATCTAAAGTACACCCAGGATTTGTCCATATTATGAATGTACAGGAATTGAAACAAAGGCACAATTAAAACAATAAGTGATTAAATACGACAATAATAATCGGTTATGACAAAACAAAAGGATACATTCTCAATTTACAAACTAGAAACACAGGCTTTTAATTATTTATTAATGACAGTGTGAGATTCTGACCACTTCTTTTTTAACAATTTGCTTTACATCGCACCGGCGAAGGTATGATAGGAAAGGGCTAGGAGTAGGAAAGAAGCGTCCATGACCTTTAATTAAGGTACACCCCTAGCATGTACCTGGTGTGAAAATGGGAAACCCTTTCCAGGGCTCCCGAATGCAAGCTGACGCCTACGTGACCTAAAACGCGCAATCACTCGTTCGGATTCTGAAAATTACTCGTATATTACTACAGTACATGCGTTGTAACAACCCAGTACTTTAAAAAATGGCAACGGGCAATTTCTGTGCACCAGGAAAATGCTGGGGCTGTACCATAATTAAGGCCACGGCCGATTCCTTCCCACTCCTAGCCATTTCCTGTCCCATCGTCGCCATAAGACCTATCTGAGTCGGTGCGACGTAAAGCAACTAGCAATTTCTGTGCGATTGAGTCGGGGTTAATACGAAGTCTTACCTTCCAACCAACAATGGCTGATATCCTGAGATCATCACGAGGAGTTATATCGCCAATAGAGTCAGGTTACTTAAAAAA
This sequence comes from Anabrus simplex, assembly GCF_040414725.1. Classification (NCBI taxonomy): domain Eukaryota; kingdom Metazoa; phylum Arthropoda; class Insecta; order Orthoptera; family Tettigoniidae; genus Anabrus; species Anabrus simplex. Next base: position 145,051,864 of record NC_090267.1, on the reverse strand, counting down.
GGGGGTTGTAAAAGCGCTGATGGACCGCTATCGGAACATGCCCTCTCGTCATGCTGCTCTACCACATAGAATTGTACCATGACTCACCCTCCATTCGCTGCCCATTTGCTCCAGTGCTTTCATTTGATGTTTTCGAAAAAGGTAGAGTTGCAAGTGCAAAATAATTTTAAATTTCGTAAAGGCGGAAATGTCAAGCGTAGATAGAAACGGTGATGCGTTAATAAGAATTGCAATGATTATTTCTTTACAGATAGTGAAGACAAATTTAACCTCGTTAGAAATCATAATGACGAACCCTGAAGGAGGCCTACGCTTCCACGCCAGTTCACCTCCATCAGTTTGAAAAGGAAGCCAATGGAGGAAATCGGTGAGAGACCTTCGAAACTGAGTAAGAAGATATTCACAAGCACCATTACTGATAACCGAAACGTTAACCAGTACGAATAAATTTCTTAATCGAGGAGAAGAAGAAGCCTACCACCGTCTTAATCTGAAAATGCACACGAGGTATGTGCAATGAATGTGCAGTCATATCTTCGATATGATTTAGTTGTTAGGAATGGTATCAACATCCCAGCGTGAGGGGATGACCTAGCCAGGTCAGGACAAGTGACCAGCGAAGCAGGCTCATCTCCGTGGTATGAAGTGCTTGTTCGAGCTTCACTGCTGCTGGTCAGCATTCAGAGTTATACAGAGCGATCGTAAAACGTGAAGCAGTAATTATATTTGCTTTACGTCCCACCGACACAGACAGGTCTTATGGCGACGATGGGACAGGAAAGGCCTAGGAATGGGAAGGAAGCGGCCGTGGCCTTAAATAAGGTACAGCCCCTGCATTTTCTTGGTGTGAAAATAGTAAACCACGGAAAACCCTCTTCAGAGCTGCCGACAGTGGAGTTCGAACCCACTATCTCCCGGATGCGAGCTCATAGCTGCGCGCCCCTAACCGCACGGCCAACTCGCCCGGTAGTAATTATATTGGCCTTGTTGACTGGTGCTCAGTACTTTACGTAAATAACTATCCCAGAATGTTTCAGGAACTGATACCTGCCTATCGGGGACGTTAACCATACATTTAATTTACCTGCAAGGATCCAGACATGATTACCCGTCAAGAAGTCGAGGAATTCAGAAACAAGGGTTCTGTCAGCCTACACGAGAAATAAATAAATCCACATATAGACCATTGAGGACCTTGCCACGCCAAAAAAACTGCTGCCCATTCAGATACTTGTTAGACACTGGAGAATCACGTGGTCAACGTGACTATATCCTTAATCATTTTTCTTGGCATAGGCGACCGAGTACACTGCCTCTTGTATCAAACAGCTCCTGAGATGGTCTCGGAGGCTGAGAAAAGCCATTCCATTTCCCCAAATGTAGCGTTAAAATCCTTGGATTATGCAGGAATCGAACCCAAGGTCTCTGAGTAAGAGACAGGCACGGTACTTCCACACCACGGAGTTGAAAAGAATCGTCAGGATTATTTAATTTCTGTGGATAAAAGTGGCCGGATATAGAGCAAGCTACAATGTTACGAATAGTGGAAGGCCATAACTTCACGTCTTCCAGAGGCTTTTTTGCCTTTAACGGAAATAGAAGTGGATAAGGCAAATTCCTTACGCTTAGCGTAACCTCTGAAACCATTGCCATTCGAAATTGGTGGTGGCGGTGACGGTGGCGTGTGTGGCGATTGTTTTAAGAGGAAATACAACTGGGCAACAATCCTCCCTTAAAACTTTCTCTTATTTGTTTTATTCTTCTTCTCGGATTTTTGAAATTTCTTGGGCTTGACAATTCGTACTAATTTGGCACAGTTTCTTAGCCGGATGCCCGTCTCGACTCAAACCGTATGTGGAGGGATATGTTCATAATTGCCTGTTTTTGTGGTGGTTTGACAGTGTGGTGTGCTGTGTCAAGAGAGACATATATGCAAGCCAAACAAAATAACTATTCGACCTTTCCAAGAATGAGGGTATCGACTAAAGAAAGGTACAAGCTGCGAAGCGCGTGAAAATGGTAGACTCTCTAGGCCTCGGGCATGGGAAGAATAAGAGTTGACCAAGGACGAAAGGTTAAAGTGAGGAGCTCGGTGCAAGGTAAAACCTAAAAACCCACGCCCCCAAATTGACAGCCCGTTGAATTTCCTCACACGACAGGTAGGAGACACCGCGGATGTATTCTATCGCCCCCACCCACAGCGGGACATATTGGAACATTTGACACCTGAAGGTGGTACAACTTTGTATTGTGACTCTCTTATTACCGCTAGAGTTCGTCTTGAGAATGCGCATACATTATGGAATTCAGTATGGAGGTGAAATAGCTTAAGCTTGTGAAAAGGGTTAATACAGTATAGAAGACGCAGCTCCGATTTCTCAGCGATAACCTTAAACTGGTTAGCTTCATTTGGTATTCAAGAGGCAGGTCAGTCTCCACAATTCAGGCGCCCGACAACCGACAAATTCTATGCTCAAGACGAACATGCTATTAGCCCGCCCCTGATGGTTTATGACATGTTTCATGCAATATGTTTCGTTCCCTTTTCCTTTGCACATCGTTCTTGACATGCTGTAAGTTATAGCTCCTCGAAGTACTCAAACTTCACTTTGAAACTACACTGTATCAAATGATGTCGACATACCTATTAGCTGTTATCATGATAAGTTACATACCTTCTTGTTTACGGGAGAAGAGGAATTATCTTTTTTCCTTTGTTACACAGATAGGTCTTATGGCGACGATGGGATAGGAAAGGGCTAGGAGTGGAAAAGAAGCGGTCGTGGCCTTAATTATGGTACAATCCTAGCATGTGCCTTTTCTGAACATGAGAAACCACCGGAAACCACCTTTAGGGCTATCGACAGTAGGGTTCGAACCCACTATCTCCTGGATGCAAGCTCGCAGCTGAGCGCTCCTAATCGCACGGCCAACTCGCCCCATAGTTCACTATTTGCTAATAGCTTCTCTTTCTTCTTACCAGTCCCAAGACCCCCGCCCAACCTAAAAATGACTAAACTTGTTTCAAATGTAGGTCTGACCCATCGAAAAATGAAGGCATCGGCAAAAGAGCCTCGGAGAAAATAAAAGGAGAAAATAAAAGGAGAAAATAAATCCACCTGGGGATTTTTGCCGGATTAATTCCACTGGCTCCAGGGCTGAATGTTTTTGCTTGCGTTAATACACATTTATTTATTTATTTATTTATTTATTTATTTATTTATTTATTTATTTATTTATTTATTTATTTATTTATTTATTTACTAATAGGACACGTTATTGCCAAACACTATAAAAACACGCATAAGTTGTAGGTACACATGCGCACAGGTTTGACGTCATGAAGGGTATCCGGATAAAACTGTGCCAAGTACATATGTGCGACTCGGATCACACTCGTGATCTCACCAGGGTGTGAGAAAAGCGGCTGTTAAAGGAGAGTATTATTATTATTATTATTATTATTATTATTATTATTATTATTATTATTATTATTATTATTATTATTATTATTATTATTATTATTATAGCCTCCGTGGCTCAGACGTCAGCGTGCCGGCCTCTCACGGCTGGGTTCCGTGGTTCAAATCCCGGTCACTCCGTGAGATTTGTGCTGGACAAAGTGGAGGCGGGACGGGTTTTTCTTCGGGTACTCCGGTTTTCCCTGTCATATTTAATTCCAGCAACACTCTCCAATATCATTTCATCTATCATTCATTAATCATTGCCCCAGAGGAGTGCGATAGGCTTCGGCAGCCGGCACAATTCCTATCCTCGCCATTCCTGACTGGAAACAGGCTGTGGATTTTTTCGTTATTATTTTTCGTTCTTCGTTATGCCCAACTACGGAGTACGATTGAACTTATTTAGCTGACATCGTTGCCTTTTTCTTCTCCCAGAATCTCTTCATCTTCTCCCTGTGGCTTTACTTGCGATCTTCTGACCAGGTTTTGTTGGTGGCAGTGTTTAGATGATATTTGAAACGATAAAAAATGAAATGTCGTATGGCTTTTAGTGCCGGGATATCCCAGGACGGGTTCGGCTCGCCAGGTGCAGGTCTTTCTGTGTGACACCCGTAGGCGACCTGCGCGTCGTGATGAGGATGAAATGATGATGAAGACAACGCATACACCCAGCCCCCGTGCCATTGGAATTAACCAATTAAGGTTAAAATCCCCGACCCGGTCGGGAATCGAACCCGGGACCCTCCGAACCGAAGGCCAATACGCTGACCGTTCAGCTAACGAGTCGGACTTTGAAACGGTGATTGTCGGCTAATTTTCTGAACTTAGACCTGTTAACACAATGTCATCTGTGATGCCTATTTCCTGAAGATCTTTTCCAACTTCGAGCAGCCAATTGCTTTTTTTTTTTACTTTCATTGATATTATTATTTAACTGCTAGTTTTTCTGCCGATGTTTTTTTTTAATCTTTTCTTATGACCGCACATATTTTGATTTGAATATACGTTGGGTACTAGGAAATAAAAACAGCTTTCAAGTCACATTTCAAATATTAGACCTTCAAGTGTATCCGTAGGAGCTGTAACTATGTTATGGCAGGTATCACCTCGTCTACAGCTAAAAAAAATACTGGTAATGATTAAATAATAATAATAATAATAATCCGCCTCTGTGGTGTAGTGGTTAGCGTGATTAGCTGCCACCCCCGGAGGTCCGGGTTCGATTCCCGGCTCTGCCACGAAATTTGAAAAGTGGTACGAGGGCTGGAACGGGGTCCACTCAGCCTCGGGAGGTCAACTGAGTAGAGGTGGGTTCGATTCCCTCCTCAGCCATCCTCGAAGTGGTTTTCCGTGGTTTCCCACTTCTCCTCCAGGCAAATGCCGGGATGGTACCAAACTTAAGGCCACGGCCGCTTCCTTCCCTCTTCCTTGCCTATCCCTTCCAATCTTCCCATCCCTCCACAAGGCCCCTGTTCAGCATAGCAGGTAAGGCCGCCTGGGCGAGGTACTGGTCATACTCCCCAGTTGTATCCCCCGACCAAGAGTCTGAAGCTCCAGGACACTGCCCTTGAGGCGGTAGAGGTGGGATCCCTCGCTAAGTCCGAGGGAAAAACCGAACCTGGAGGGTAAACAGATGATGATGATGATGAATAATAATAATAATAATAATAATAATAATAATAATAATAATAATAATAATAATAATAATAATAATAATAATAATAATAATAATAATAATAATAACCAAGCTTTGATATTTACCGATGTTGATATGAGGAAACTGTACTAAACCTGAACTAATCTATAACCGACCGAGCTCGATAGCTGCAGTCGCTTAAGTGCGGCCAGTATTCAGTATTCGGGAGATAGCAGATTCGAACCCCACTGTCGGCAGCCCTGAATATGGTTTTCCGTGGTTTCCCATTTTCACACCAGGCAAACGCTGGGGCTGTACCTTAACGCCTCGGCTGCTATCGTTGCAATCGTAGCCATTTCGACGTTAAACCACGAGCAAAAGAAGGAAAACTATCTGCCTAGGTAATTAGTGGATGAACCATCAGTATAAATGTGATTTAAATGCGCAAATTGAGATAGTGACTATTCATTTACAATTACATTTATGTAGTAATATAAAAGTTTAAATCGGAAGAGACATTAATTTATTGTGTTTTGTGATATGTCTTTGTTGGGTATTCAGCCCGAAGGCTGGCTTGATCCTCCACAGCTCCACCAACAGCTGTCGTAGATAGCCTAGGCATCACTGAAGAGGTATACTAGGGAAAGGAGGAGTGAGATTGTTTCCCGTTGCTTTCCTCACCGAGCCAGAAGTTGTTATTACATGTCTGTCAAGCCAACTGAAATGCATGCATCAACCGACCCTACGAACAATATTTTCATACCATTCATAACAGAGACTGGCTGCGTAAGGAATAGTATTACTAGCATCGCTCATACCTCGGTCACTTTCATATTGTCAAAGACAAAGATGAGACTGAGACAGATCAATGAAAATAACAAATGTATCTGACCCCATACTAGAAGACGTGTGTAAACACTACATCTCACCAGCAAAGACATGTTGTTATATATCTTAAGGAAATATGTCGGCATGTATGAATTACAAACTTCTTCTTGGCCATTTCCCAATTACTTGGGAAGCTCATTTTCATGGCCGAGTGCCCTTCCTGACGTGAATTCTATGTGGAGGGAAGTACTGACTATTGCGTGTTTTTGTGTTGGTCGATATTGTGATGTACTGTGTATAAATGAAATGAAGCTAGAATAGTCCACCAGACACGGCTGAAATCCACGGCCCGCCGGGAATGGAGCACAGGGCCTTCTGAACCGAAGGACAATACGCTAACCACTCAGCCGAGAAGTAGGACCTATATATTACGGCCTGATTTTAAGTAATTCTCATTATCTAGTATTTGTTACAAGCCAATAATTTATTTAACTCATGTCCGTAGAACTAATGATTAATTAAGGGATTTTAACACTGATAGATGAATATTTCTTACTCCAGCATGAAGAAGGTGATGAATATATTCATTAGCGTGAGGTGTGTCACTGTATGTATATGAATGAGACCAAGCCGCACATAATTTATCCCCGTTGTCTGCGTGACTATCAACTAACCTGTAATTAACTACTCTGTAATTTGAATTACACCTCAACGGAGAAAACTGGAGTTGATCTAAAGGTAGGGTAGGGTAGGGACAGAATCAGTTTCTTGACCACCGAGCGAGTTTACTGTGTCGTTAGGGTCGCGCAGCCATGAGCATGCATGCATTCGGCAGATGGTGGGTTCGAATCCCACCGTCGCCAGCCCTGAAGATGGTTTTCCATACATTCCCATTTTTACACCAGATAAATGATGGGGCTGTGCCTTAATTGAGGAGGCGCTGTTTGCGAGAAGAACACATAAAACGTTGAATAAAAGGCACGTGGAACGTACCATGATCGGGTACGGTACAAATGTTAATGAATTACATCATTTTTGGTCTGGATTGCTCATGACATTCGACAGTATTCAACTATCGCAATGCATATGGAAGAAATACTAGTTTGTATTTGATGTGGAAATAGCATCTTTTGAACAGAATTCGTATATTAAGGTCACAGCCACTACCTTGCCCATCCTCCCTACTAAAGCCCAGAAGAGTTGGAGCCTGACATTTAGCCCCACCAGTTGACTAACGCTGCTCGAAAATGGTCTGTTGCTATGGCAACGATAACAGCGATGCCTCATTTAAGGAAGGTGGTGGTGGTGATTATTGTTTTAAGAGGAAGTGCAACTAGGCAACCATCCTCTATTTAACACTAATCAGAGGGAAAAAATGGAAGGGGTCCGACACTTCGAAAATGAAGGTATCGGTCAAAGGAAGACAAGGGCCACGAAGGGCGTGAAAATGAAAGACTCCCTTGCCCTCGCAAACCTAATAGCGTCGGGGTCGGAAAAGAACAAGAGTTGACCAAGAGAGGTCGGATAGGATAGATGAAAGTGAGGAGCCTGGCACAAGTAAGTGGAAGAAATGCTAGGACTCAGCTGAGGGCCCCGTGGTTGCCAACCCACGCTCCAAAGTTCAGAGCCCCTGAGGCCCCGTTTAGTCGCCTCTTGCGACAGGCAGGGGATACCGTGGGTGTTATTCTACCGCCCCCACCCACAGGGGGATCATTTAAGGAAGCTACAGCCACTTGGGCTGGCTTGCTCTCAGTCGCTTTTGTGATATTATTCCGAGTGGTACTGTGTTAGTTGTTGCTGCTTTATGTACTTACGTGCTTGTTTTCAGAATATTATTTTCATTGTTAGTTTACTTTTATCAGTAGTTAGTTGTACAGTCCTATCCTGTATTTAACATGTGCTTTTGTTGAGGTTATTGTCAGAAACTTATGCTTTTGTTAGTGATTATGAAACCTCATATTTATTGGCAATGACGTGATCTGTCTTAAATGTGGGAAGTTTGTTGAATAACATTAAGCCTACATGTTTTAATCACTACTCAGCCTGTATGGAAAGGTGATATGCCGCAGCTGGAGGTAACTATGACAACGCAGCGTACTTCGTAGTTATTGCTTTCGCCGCTCAAATGTCAGACTCCATGTCGTGGGCGCAGCTATGGTCCTTTCCCATCCTGTGTCGCTGAAAACCTTCGATGTGTTAGTGTGACGGTAAACCGCTAGCAAAGAAGAAACATTTCTTAACTAATATATTTCGCCAGTCAGTGTCTGTTTCTTGAGTAACTCGTACAAGTAGATGGATCGTTGTACATTACCTAAACTATTCATCTCTTCATCACTTTCTTTCTTCACCAAGTGAATATATGTTTAATATTTAGTTTCACGGACAATTATCTAGAACAAATCTAGCCTTTGGTCCCTCATTTTCTATGTTTGTGTAGGACAGAAGGGAAAGAGTTCAAAGAAACTTTTCGAAAGGGAATCACTGATCATGGACAGATAATTAATACTCTCAATATTCACCGATGATATTGTCATCTTACCCGAGGATGGTAAGGATCTGGAGAAGCTATTGAATGTTTCAGACAGTTCTTGACTGAGGACTACAAAAAGATAATTTCATAAAAATAGAGAGGTGTGAAAACTACAACGTAAGACTCAACTCATATTATTATTTTAATGTTTATAATTTGTGCAATACTATATATACTTCTATAAAAATGTTTTTACCTCTGTAGAGAGGTTCTGTCATGTATTTTCTATTGTCAGGGGCGGGTGTTTGTGGATATCACGATAATCACGGCATGTTGGATAAAAACTCATTTTTGCTAATATTTACGAACTGATGGGTTCTTGATTGATGATATGAGGATAAAACAATATCAGCATATCGCGAAATTGAGTCCCAAAAGCGAAATATGAACATGTTAGTGATTGCTGCTGGATAAAGTTTCGTTGTTCAGTTAAATTAATTTTGTTAGTTTATTTACAAAAACCTTCTTACGGATGAGGCACCTACATACCTACTGACTGTGAAAAGAACGGGGTACACTAGTAAAGTTACACAGGTATTCGCTGGAAATTAGGTAATGTTTCCGTTCTCGGTTACTTTCCTCAGTCTAGTTCCTTACGGCCAACTGTCTCCGAACAAGGGTTTGATCGGTCTGTCATTATCACCAAAGTCGATTGCTCTTTATTCCTTAATTTCTTTCTTCATTCACGCCGTGAGATGTGATTGTAAAGATGGGACGCGCGACCATTCTAGGTAAAACATGCATGGAACAATATTCGAAGGAAACGCTTATGGGAGCGATGGAATCCGTTTTTATCAACTTTGTAATATTCCGATTTATTACAAGCGAAGTGACACATATGACCAACATGTTAAGTCCGAGAAGAAATCCACAAAAGAAAGAGAGAAATGTCTAAAAACGGCAAATAAATGAGGAAGAAGCAACTTGACATCGCAAAATCATTTTCCACCACAAAAAGAAGCAGAACCCAATGAAACTTTAATGTTAATTATGGATTTATGGCAGTGAAAAGTAATAATCACGCCGGAATGAGTGGCTTAAACGGTTGAGGCGCTGGTCTTCTGACTCCAACTTAGCAGTTTCGATCCTGGCTCAGTCGGGTGGTATTTGAAGGTGCTCAAATATGTCAGTCTCGTGTCGGTAAATTTACTGGCACGTAAAAGAACTCGTGCGAGACAAAATTCTGGTAGCTATGCGTATCCGAATACCGTCAAAAAGTAGTTAGGGGTACGTAAAATTATTATTATTATTATTATTATTATTATTATTATTATTATTATTATTATTATTATTATAGTAATATTCATATTGAGTTAATACTCCACTTCAGAAATAATTACATTTTCCACAATATCCATAAATCTCCGCCGAGAGTACAAAACAATCTCGAACAATCTTCGCTAACACCAATATTAAAAAACATTGATAAAAATATTTAAAATATTGATAAAATCAATCTCTATAAATATCTGTCCCTGCCCATTGTTAGATTCTATATGAAAATTTAAAAATCACAAATTTTTTCTTCTAGAAATCTCAATAGCAGTCGCAAGCGTCATAACTAAGATCTGTATGTCAGTTCACAGGTTCTTTGTCGCTGATGCTCGTATCTTCTTTTTGACGTGTCTGAAGGGTTTGAGTGATCAATGATATAAGTCTTTTGAGCTATTTGTATCCTAACTATACAAAACTGATATAAGTATGTCAGTAGACCAAACAGAACAATATTATTATTTAAAAACGTATACTTCGGAAAATTCAGTTAGCTGGATTAATGATTTACTAAAAAAATTGAAATAAAACATTTAACCAATCCAAAAGGTGATACTGGATGAAAATATGTAATAAGGATCTCTTACTTTTAATTTCTTTTCTTAAACTAACAAGTTTCTCGCCTCTGTAAACAGTTAAATGAAAATGAAAGTGAAATACAATATAGTGGAATGAAGTCGGATAGTCAGAAAAATATCAGATTAGGAAATAAGATCTTAAAGGAAGTATTAATATAAGAATACTGCTCAGTGGGAAGTAAAATAACCAGTGATGGCAGAAGAAAGATTAGCCTAAGCATGGAAATATCTTCTCTATCATATACATATATTAGAAGGATATTTCTGAAGAAGTGTGTATGGTATATGGTTTTATGTGGAAGTAAAAATGGGCAATAATTGAGGCGTAAAGAACGAAAAAGAATGTCTTTGACATCTGGTGCTAAAGAAAAAGTTGAGTGCGAAGTGGGTAGATCAGATTACAGATAAAGAGATATTGGAAGTGGAAGTCTCGTCCTAAATCCCTCAACGATTTTTCCGACGTTCAACAGATCCACGTACTCCAGGGTGACCCGACAACCTTTCTTTAACTTCTCGGCTAGGCATCACAGACGTCGTAGTAGGTGTATATATATGAAGACCTTTTTAATCATCACTTTAGATCTTTCAGACCGAGTGAGTTGGCCGTGCACAGCTGTCAGCTTGCATTCAGGAGATAGTGACTCGAACCCCACTGCCGGCATCCCTGAAGATGATTTTCCGTGGTTTCCCATTTTCACACCAGGCAAATGCTAGGAATATACCGCAATTAAAGCTACGGCTGCTTCCTTCCCACTCCTACCCCTTTCCTGTCCCATCATCGCCATAAGACCTATCTTTGTCGGTGTGACGTAACGCCAATTATAAAAAGCAAAGATCTTTCAGAAGTGTTCAACGGCACAACGAGAGAGAGAAATATATATATTCAATATCTTTTTAATCTACTATCGACTTTAGGAAACACTACACTTTTGCCCCAGAAGACCGTTCTTTATCGTGATAGTAAATCATTGTACACTGGTCTTTCATAATCGAATATGATATATTATCCTGCTACCGAGCGATTTGGTTGTGCGGTTGGGGTCGCGTAGCTATGAGTTTGAATTCGGTGACTGGTGGGTTCGAACCCCACTGAAGATGGTTCTCCGTGGTTTCATATTTCCACTCCAGATAAACGTTGGGGCTTTAACTTAATACCACTGTCGCTTCCTTCCCAGTCCTATCTCTGTCCTATCCCACCGTCGCGGAAAGATCTATATGTGTAGGTGCGATGTAAACGTTTAAAAAAAAATGTGTTCGTGCTGCAACAGAGCTGACAAACGGCTGACTAGTGCACATACCTATTCTAAAAGATAATCGTATATCATTTCGATGACTGCCCGCTTTATCAGATCAGATGTAAGGCTTTTCAGACGTTTGCTCTATTAACCAGCATTTCGTCTTAGGTATGGCACTAGACTCATCAGAGTGGGATGTGTTAGACTCTACCCACTGACGCTGGGGTGTATGCAGGTGAACTTTTCAGAAGCCCTTATAAGAGGCACAGTCTGATAACTGCATACGGGGGATGAACCTCCACAATGGAATTATTTCCCGTCTAGCATTTCCGAATGGAAAATTCTAAATTCCCATGGAGGGAATTAGATATTTTTCACCAATAGAGCATGTCAAAAATGTCAAAACAGATCAGATGTAAGGCTTTTCAGGCGTTTGCTCTATTAACCAGCGTTTAGTCTTAGGTCTGATACTAGACTCATCAGAGTGGGATGTGTCAGACCCTACCCACTGACGCTGGGGTGTATGCAGGTGAACTTATCAGAAGCCCTTATAAGAGGCACAGTCTGATAACTGCATATAGGAGATAAATCTCCACAATGGAATTATTGCCCGCCTAGCAATTCCGAATGGAAAATTCTAAATTCCCATGGAGGGAGAATCAGTGGAGCTGAAAAATTTTAATATCGACTGCAACTACCCTGTTCCACAGGAGCAATTGAAACGTGTAGATTGAAATAGGAAACCGCCTGGTATGGAGCTAGTTCAGCATACATGCAGAACCCTTAACAATATTTGTACAGTACATGAAATTTGCACTGACACGTTACATAAACTGTGATTACCGTACTGCAATTCGATGCGGTACATTTTGAAGGACTGGAAAGAACATTAGCAAGTCTGTGTTTCAAATGTGTTTCATTAGGCCCTATGCTAAACCTATATCTAAAAGCAAGATAGTGGGGCGTGACAGCCGATTGGCATCGTCATTGGCTTCTCTCCAAGGTGGCTTCTCCTTGAATCCCGACCAATGCATGTGGAATTTATGAAACGAAAAGTCACGTCCTTATGGTTCACGTTTCACGTAAAACTAGAGGTCCCGCGGCTATGCTTACGATATCAGTATCTTGTAAAAATGCAAGATTGCTTGCTTGAATAGAAATTAGATGGATTTCAACAATATGACATTTCTAAGTAAGTAATTAAGTAATTAATTAACTATAGTATATTTTTAATTTAGCACAATGTGCGTTAAATAGAGTAGGGTACATAATACTAGATTTTAAGCAATTTCACAGAATTTCGTCAGAGACATTTCTCTTCGTTTACATATCATTACGTAATATCTATCGCATAGGTTACCACAAAGTCCGGTTGATGATGGTAGATGGCTCTCGTGCAGATACGGTGATGAAAACCATGAACCGCAAAGCGCGTCATGATGTGTCTCAGTGCATAATTGGCTTTTATTCATTGTCTGTTGATCATTGCATTTGTAGCGTAAAACTCTATTTCGTCTTTTTTCCTTGCATTTCTTGAAGTAGACCCTGGTATGCTTCTCTTGATGGTAGAATTGGTCATATCTCAAATCCTCAATGTACAAAGATTCTCTGGCGAGTGCATATACCAGGTGTGAGGGCGTATGCTTTGAAATACATAAGGCCATTTTTTAGGAATCTTGCTTTTAATCTTTCGATTTCCTTGAGGTTCTTCTTTTTGAGTTGGTTAAAGATTAATGTCACTATTGGGGTGATTGCTAAGTGCAATAGTGTGCAAACGTTAAGCATAATCACTCAACGAGGCCATACCGCCTAGTAGGTATGTCAGACGGATTGCTGAACAAACGGAAACTGAATCACACACCATATGTCACACGACTTGTCCAAAAAAAAACAGTGTCAGGAAGGTTCTGATAGCTAAGGTACACCTTTTACAACAACTAACAAATCTTAGCAGTGTCTTCCACAACAAAATATGCTGTTAATAGGGTGTATGGTTACCCATAACGGCCACAAATGCTTCGCAGCGACGTGGCATGCTCTCCATCAGATGGTCCAAGAGCTCTTGTGGCGGCTGACCGGATGCAATTCGCCTCCTCAATGCATCCCAGGCATGTTGTATAGGATTCAGATCTGCAGACCTCGCTGGCCAATCCATGCGATGAATGTCTTCCCCAGCCAGAAATTCATCCACCAGAGCAGCGCGGTGCGGTCGGGCATTATCGTCCATTAAGAAAAAGTCTGGGCCAACCGCACCTCTGAAGAGTCGAACATGTGGTCTTAGTACCTCATCCCTGTATCTCCGAGCGTTAACAGTGTTCCTCGGACCACCCATGAAGATGTGCAGGTCCGTACGGCCATTCAACATGATGCCGCCCCGTACCATGACGCCGCCACCACCATACTGGTCCCGTTCCACGATGTTCCTGTGGTTGTATCGGCTACCCGGTTCTCTCCAGATTAATGTGCGATGGGAATCGTTCTGCATATTGAAGCGGGATTCATCTGTGAAGAGCACATTCCTCCATTCATTCATGGTCCAGTTTCGATGTTGACGGCTCCACAGTAAACGGGCCCGTGTCTGTGCTGGAGTGAACGGGACGCACACCGCTGGACGTCGGGCAAACAGCCCTGCTGTTTTGAGCCTCCAGTACACAGTTTGCCAGGAAACGGCAACCCCTGAGATGGCTGCAAGCTCCGCCAACAGTTGACTTGTAGGTGCACTCCGATTTCGTCGGGCGGTTAAGGCCAGATATCGGTCCTGCTGTGGGGTGGTTACCCTTGGTCGACCTGGTACTGACCTACGACTAACATCTCCAGTGTCTCGAAATCGTATCCAACGCCTGAAAATGACACTTTGTGGCACATTCAAGGATACGGCGACTTCGGTCTGTGTCTGGCTTGCTTCCAGGTGGTCGAGTATTCTACCCTGCAAAACGGGGTCCAAATGGCGTCGTTGTGCCATTATGTTGTCACATTACACTCCGCGCACTATACCAGGGTAAACACGAATGAGGGAATATGGGGCGCAGGCAATGGCTGTGTTTACCTTGCGGTTACGCCGCTAGTTAAAGCAGGGAACACTCCTTTCCTGTACAGAGCGAACACGTAGGTTGGTAGGTGTATATGTCGTGCGATTTGCGGTCTATTTCCTGTTGCCCTGCTTACTCGTAACTTATGCTTAACTTTTGGACACTAGTGTAATTGAAACGTACCCAAAGGTACTGTGACAATGAAATGAGCTGCAATGGGTTGCAGCATTGTCAGATTTGTTGTTGATGTTGTTTAAAGTGGAAGTGAAACTGGGCAACAATCCTATCCTATTGCTTGCTAATCACAAGAGAAAAACGAAGAGGTTCAATCCTACGAAGAATGAAGGTATCGGTAAAAGAAAGACGAGGGCCACGAAAGGCGTAGGACTCCGTAGTCCTCGCAAACCTAATACTGTCAGAGCAGATCAAGGGAGGTCACACAGGAAAGGCGAAAGCTAGGAGCTTGGTATAAGTAAGTGGTAGTAACACCAGACTCGCCAACACATTCTCCCAAGTCGAAAGGCAGTAGGAGTTCTTCATTTAGCCGCCTCTCTCAAACCTTCGCTTCATACCTTTCATCAGAGAAGAGCGATCCTCTTAAAATTCTTATTAGAATGAGACGAGAAAGCCTGTAGTTTTACGCAGCTGTTAGCGTCGTGATAATAGTACGAGAATTTAAACCCACCAAGCAAGTGACTCATTTAATGTCCCTTCAGAAGTGTTGCTTCTAAACCATAATGAACGGGTATTCTTCCCAGCAATGTACGCACTCCGAAGGTCTGTCTTTCACTCTCGGGTTAAGAACATGCGCAGCATACTTCAAGTTTTCAATTAAATAACATTAGATCGCGTGTTCCCCGCCGCACTCACATTCAAGTACAATTACGCCACATTTTCTTTCAAACCTCCGCTTCTTACCTTTCATCAAGGAAGAACTATCCTCTTAAATTCTTATTTATCTTCGTCTTGTGGTGCTCAGCCTACAGCAAGAATGAGGGCACCTGTCACCTATAATTAAGTCCTCGCTCAATTACTCTTTCCAAGCCATCCCGGTAGTCATTACAGTAATAGTGTTTCCCTACATGGTCACGCAATAACCAATTATCTACAAAAGAACAAAAAATAGTCACTGATTAAATAATATTTTATATTTATGTTATTGGCCCAAAATACAAAGTATACCTCATAATTATCAGAAGATATAATAGGTCATTGCAAACAAATAGGAATGAAATTGGCCAAGAGAATGTGTAACCCCAACTAGAGCATTCACGTAAAAAAAAGTACTCAGAAATTATGATACTTGAATAATTGATAAAGTTGACTGTGCTGGTTGTTATTGGCAAACTTTATGAAAAAGCTGATAATTTTCCTTTTTAAATAGTGTATAAATTATGTTAATGTATAAATTATGTTAATTATGTTCTTAAACGCACAGCATTGTGCCTGTGCAAAGAAAATTTTTCTTCTTTGATAAACGTTCTCGTGGACAGTTGACTAATACTATTGCTCGCTTTTTCTTTTCTTTTTTGTTGTTGTTGTTTCTTTACGAAGCCTCGATTCTGATGATGATGATGATGCTTGTTGTTTTAAGGGGCCTAACATCGAAGGTCATCGGCCCCAACAGATAGGTCTCATGACGACGATGGGATATGGTAGTGCTAGGACTTTGCAGGAAACGACCGTGGCCTTAATTAAGGTACGGCCCCAGGATCTGCCTGGTGTGAAGATGAGAAACTACAGAAAGCCAACTTCAGGGTTGCCGACTGTGGGGTTCGAAGCGAACGCAAGCTCGCAGCTACCTGACCCGAACCGCGTAGCCAACTCATTCGGTATTTCTACTTTAAAAGTTTGCAAAAGTATACGTTTACTTTTACTTATTAGATGAACTCGCTAGGTGCCATTAGTGCAGCAATAAATTACATTTTCAAGCATGTCTAGACCGTTTATTTTCTTTGTCAAGGCGTAATAGGGTTGATTAGTTTAGATTGTTAAGTTATCTGGATTGAAAGAAAGTAGGATATCATCAAATGTGTGTCTATGTTTAAGTATTAAGCGTTCAATATTTAAAAAATCTGCGTTGACATAACCGTATACTTTTATAGTTACATAATGAAGGTAAAATCAGAAAGGTCCGCCGTCCCCTGTCCGTGTATGACATGATAACTTTGACTCCGCCCTCCAGAAAAGGCACTAAAATATTTATCTCAGAGCATTCATGAGCATGGACATTACCTAAGACTGAAGTGTGGGAGTAACCCCTCTAGCTAATTGTGATTGTCTTAATACACGGAGAACATTAGAAACTTACCATATTTTGATTTCAAATTGACAGATACCTAAAATATATTTTCTGGTGATTCTGCATTACTTTTCGATGAGAAAATTTTCTTTCAAAAATATAAATTACGCAGTTAAAGTTTAATATAACAACTGGAAATTTGTTATCTTTCAGCCTCTTTCAAGTACATACATATAAAGCTTCCTAATTTCACTCATATGTTTATCATGCATACAACCGTTGTGCCTCGAAATACCGTTATGTTGTAGAAATACTGTCCTGCAGCACATGTATCGCACAGAACGAAACTTCGTTGATATAGGCCTAATTCATACGATACTGAATCTTTCTGGCGAGAGTTCTAAGATGAAATATATCAGCTGTTTTCTAGGTGCAAGGAAGATATGCTGAAATATTTTTCTTATAAATTAAATTTTAGAGATATATAGTATTATAAAATCCTAAGAATATTGTTCAGAAAATAAAAATAATTACTTTTGTAAATAAATCATATCCGTTTCAGGCTAAAATATGAATTCAAAACCTGTAAAATTTCAGAATGTATAACTTTAATAGGCTCTGAGAAAATGTTCCTACATATTGTATGATTTAACACTGAGTACCGAACAAATGGCTGTGCGGTTTAGGTCACGTAGTTATCAGCTTGTATTCGGAAGTTAGTGGGTTCGAATCCCACTGTCGGCAGCCCTGAAGATGGCTTTCCGTCGTTTCCCATTTTCACACCAAGCAAATGCTGGGGATGTTCCTTAATTAAAGCCACAGTCACTTCCTTTCCACTCCCATCCCTTTCCTATCCCATCGTAACCATAAGACATCTGTGTCGGTGCGACGTAAAGCAGATAGTAAAAAACTCAAAACCACTGAGTGTGAAACACTGAAGGTGCCCTATCTCCTTTATGCTAAAATCACCGAATTTATGCTCCTTATATCCCTAAAATTTATTCAGCTATAATTTTGAAGTACTTAGATTTTTTATCATGTAATTTATAAATATATATATATATATACTATTTGCTTTACGTCGCACCGACAGATAGGTCTTATGGCGACGATGGGATAGGAAAGGTCTAGGAGTGGGAAGGAAGTGAAAATTGGGTAACCAAGGAAAACCATGTTCAGGGAAGCCGAGAATGGGGTTCGAACCCACTATCTCCCCAATGCAAGCTCACAGCTGCGCACCCCTATCCGCACGGCCAACTAGCCCGGTTCATGTATTATCAAGTTCACTGAACCAAAAAGAAGTGGGTTTCTCATTTCAATATGATTATGGATTTATTTTAATTAAATCAATTTTCGAGATGAACAAATATCGTGTAAAAGTGTCGAATTCAGGAAGTGAGAATATCTTTGCTAAGATTTCGGTTCGTTAATCCACTTTAGTTGTTTTAAAGTCTTGATGAAAATGTTTACAATCTCGGTTCTGTAGATTTTAGAGATAGGCATACATTTACTATGTTAAAAAACTACCATCAACGTAACCAAAGTAAATAATAAAGCTGTTTCTACAAGTTAGTGGAAACAACAGCCTTCTCTGTCAGTGTGCTTTAAGGAGTTTCAAGAGAATCAAATGAAAAATGGAGAAGTTTTTAACTATTATTTTTAAAATATTACAAACTGTTTCTGGAAATAATTTATTAACAAATAATACATCAAATTAATCAGAAAATTATAAATTTATGTGTGAGGTTAAAATTTTAAAATATCAAAATTTTCTCTATTTAGTGTCTCAAGAGGAAATACAGCTAGATAACTATTAACTCCAATGAGAAAAGAAAATGAAGATATGACACTGCGTGGAACGAAGGTATCCATAAAAGAAAAGGATCACAAAGGACGTGAAAACGAACGACTTCACAAATCTACTACGGTCGATGTCCAATAAGTAATAGCTGAGCAAAGAGGGGCGAGTAGGAAAGATGGAAGTTTAACACAATAAAGTGTAAACAATATTAGGCTCAGTTAAAAGCCTCGTGGGCACTACTTCGTGGTCCCCAGTTTGAGACCCCATTTTGCACTCATATAAACGTGTGTATGTTATAAAACGTACAAGTTATCCTTAGCAATGTAAAAGCATTATTTTGGAAAAATGGTGAAAAATATTTCTATGAAAATGTAACAAACCATTTATCCGAGGTATTTAAGTATTATTGTTATTGTTAAGTTAATATTATTATTCCTTTTCCACCTCTTCAACTACTTTCAGTCTTAAGACATATATTTCTATGTCTAATTCTGACCCTCCTGAATTTATTGATCTGCTGCTAGGTTAGGTAATATATGAGTGGAGGATTATTTTATGCTGATATAAGTATTAAAATTAACTATGCATCTGAGATTAATTTAGAAAATATAGGTAAGATAAATGTTGCGTTGACTGACAGTGTCAATTTATTTTATAGAAGTCAAGACAAGGAAATCTTTCACTGGCGTAGACTTGCTCGATTAGTGTCAGGTCTAATGTGTTAGTCTTTGAGCTACAACAACTACTACATTTTAAGACTGACTTGGAAAATTTATTCCCCCTCTGGATAAGAATTCCTGTTCTCCCAGGCTCCTTTATCTCTGTGCCTTCGTACAAAAAGGTTTACAAATTGTTCCTCGGATATCTCATTTTCAACAACTCTTCTTTGTACACAGGACTTAATACGGTTTTTTTCATTAAGATATTGTCTACTTGTTGCAAATGCCATTAAGTCTCAAGGAAACGTTGCTTTTCTTAGACATATATCTATTGTAATCACGTACACATTTGACCCGTACTCGATTAACACGCGTGATCGTTACAAACACTTGAATGTTACTCTAGAGTATGAAACCCACTCTACCAACAAGTTGAATGGGTTGCATACAATAAGGTGCGCCTATGTAAGGACGTCACATTATTATTATTCTACCGCTTTTCCCCACATCCGTGGGGATACGAGTGCGAATTGTGTCGCAAATGTAGATTGGCTCTGTTTTATAATCGGATGCCCTCCCTGACCCCAACCCTATATTGAGGGATGTAATCACTATTACGTGTGTCTGGTGTGGTTGGTAGTATATCGTATTGTCTGATTATGAAGAGAAAAATGTTGGGACAAATACAAACACCCAGTCCCCGAGCCAGAAGAATTAATCAGACGCGATTAAAATCCCGGCTGAGAATTGAATCCGGGATCCTCTGAACCGAAGGCCTCAACGCTAACCATTCAGCCAATGAGGAGGACACGCGGAGACCGCATTGCTACTACGGGAAATATCGATAAAATATTGGTCTTGACATTGTCTTTTCCGGCTGAAGGATTTTGCGAAACGATTCTGCAGCACACTACTCTACATCGCTGAGGCCAGGCCGTCAGCGTTACGTTCACTAAGAAGGAACGGTGTTTCTATTTCAGACATATTCAGGTTTCATGACACACATGACTATTTTACAGTGTAATTTTAAATGAAATATTCACATATAATTTGTGAAATAAGTCGTACTGCTGGCCTGTACAATTAAATATTTGAAACTCGTTACAGACAAATGTCTTGAATTTTACGGGCATAACCCATGCAAACAAATTTTAGTGGTTGACAATTCTTGACACATCTGACTTTAATATCTTCTTATGAAATTGATTTGTTCACAGCATCAGCTGGTGGTAGTGGTGGTGGTTATTGTTTTAACGTTGTTAAGCTGTCAACAGTTGTGTTCTTGTGGGAATTTCTTCTCTGCTATTTGCTTTCTCGTGTCTCTTGTTATTGCTCGTACTCGTTGAGACTTGGGCTAACAGAAAGAGACTTTGTCCACCCACACCACAAGTTTCGGATGCTGAACATGCAGTTTCTTTCAAATTATAAGCGAGTTAGAGGCTTCTTGAATGGATGGTAACCACGATCGTGTTAACGACATAATTACATCCACCCTACAGTTATTGGTAGTGGACTTTTAGCGTCAGGAATTTCTTAGTTTCCAAAACAATTCTTGGAATGTGAGAGGCGTTCAAAAAGAGCTTCTCATTAAAGTAAGAGTTAAGCTGTATATCAATCAACAGTAAATTGTTAGTTGTCCGGCCCCGCGGTGTAGGGGGCAACGCGTCCGCCAGTCACCCAGAGGCCCCGGGTTCGATTCCCGGCCGGGTCAGGGGCTTTTAATTGTAAATGATTAATATCCCTGGCCTGGAGACTGGGTATTTGTGTCTTCCTTAACATTCAGCACTTTTACACTTCCGCCATTTACAAAATACATGCAGGTATATGGTGCAAGTAGGGAAGTAGGGGTAAAAGATCTTTCTAGGTCGACGCCCCGAACAAATAGCATTGTAAAAAAAAATGGTTCAGGAATAATCTACTAGTACCGGTTGGTAGTTCGTTGTTGTGTTATCTGAAGGTCTTTTTTTTTCAGTGTAGGTCCGTTACAACTTTCACCTTTAACTTGATGTTCTAAGAACTGACACTTTTAAATCATAAAATTATATAAGCTACTTCGTCTCCAGAACCACCAGACTCAGGCTTCTGATTCCTTACCGGCAGTTTGATGATACTTCAGTGCATAAACTGATAACAGTCCCCTTAAAGTGAAAACTCCAGAAAGATATGCAACAAATACAGTCTTGATGTAGAAGCTATTAGTACCACATTAATTCACCGAGGGAAATAATTTCTCCGATATTCGTCATGAAATCAGACTAAGTAGACCCGAAATCCACAAGAAAAGAGATGACAGTTTTAAATTCAAACCAAAGCCATGGAACGAACTTCATTATTTCTAGTTAAGAAACTTACAACTTTCCTGTTCAATCGTTTATATGAAAACATATACGCACTACAAGGTGAAGTGACAAAATATTTAGTCATGTAACTTCCTAGCCAGTTGGTAATTGTGTGGGGGAACCACTGGTTTATCACTGAAGAATAGAACTGGAAACTGAATGATCTGCTGAACTCAAAAATAAAGTTGTTGAAAATTCGCTTCAAACATCCCTCTTCAATAAATGAATAATATTTTTATCATTCTCCTTGTGACTTACGTATGTGGAAAACTTTTATTATTGAGGGACCTCTGCTACTAATTAAAACTATAGCAACTTGCACCAAGGATAGGAACAGATGCTCAGCGCAAAAATATCCATGGATGGGAGCCTAAATAAATCAATAAGTAATTATGAGTGATGTCTGTAATAATTTTTTCTTATTATGAAAAATCATATTGGACCAGATCCAGCCGTGTGGCATTGTAGCATCACAAATATATGGCGTTAAGATCAGAATGTAAACAAGACTAAGTAGTAGTAGTAGTAGGACTAAGTAGTAGTGGTGGTGGTACATAATTACATGTACAAACTTGGAACGGATTCATCATTGGTTCATCCGAATTTTAAAACGATTTCTTGCTTACATGTTTAGCTAAGAAACTATTCTTGTCTGTTATAGAAGCACTGACGTTCTGAGTCCTGGTTAACGGGTTCGATTTTGGCTCAGTCCGGTAATATGCCAGCTTCGTGGTCGGTAGATTCACAGGCACGTTAAAGAAACCCTGAGGAACGGAATTGCGCCTTTTGGCATCTTTGAAGACCATAAAAGTCACTACTGGGCCATAAAATTGTATTATTATTATTATTATTATTATTATTATTATTATTATTATTAGTATTATTATTATTAATGTTATTTTAAAAATCTCCTCCAAACTTGATGATATCAGATTTCTTTTACATAGGGAATATTTCACTTTTATGACCCTTCTATCTCTTTAGCTCTTTATCCAGTATTTCCATATTTCGATTACTATTACAAGATATTGACAATCTCGTTGTTTAGTTTCCTTAAACCATAACCATGTCCCGTGGATAGACAGATTTTGCGGCACAGCTAAAATCAAAAGTAAGGCACAAGTCCAGCTAGTTGCATTTGCATCATAACTGATATAAGACTGAACTCCGTAGGTCAGGGGAACAAAACCAATCTAAGTAAAACGTGACGTCTTTCGAGAACGACGAAGACGATCATGACTTCCCTCGGCTGAAGGAGCCTTCAATTTACCTCTATCTTAATCTCACCTAGTTCGGGCAGGTAACGGCTGGCTCCATACAGAATTAACATGTCGTGTTGTTCTGTAGTACGTGACGCTTTGCAGGGCTGTCTAGAGTACTAATGAAGAAGGACTGTCTCAGATAAATATGTGAAGGCTAGTATGAATAAAGGAACCACCAACATAGCTCTAAATTAGTGGATGACTTCTGAGATTCGTATTGTTCTATAGCACGTACTGCTTTTCAGGGCAGTCCAGAGTACTAATGAAGAAGGACTGTCTCAGATAAATATGTGAAGGGTAGTATGAATAAGGGAACTACCAACATAGCTCCAAATTAGCGGATAACTTCTGAAAGTTTCATATACACTTTCAACCTTGAAAGTTTCAGAGCCAGTATGCTTCCAATACCTCTACAGTGCTGTAATATCCATTCTGTGATTAACTTCAGAATTTGATACTAATCACCCCTTAGTATAGTCCTACGTTTTCCAATTTCCTACAGTTTACATTTGTTGGAAGTTTTCGCCAACGTTCGCTCGTTAGCACTTCTTCATTGGATCTTCGAGCTGTCAATGGTATATGAAGCATTCTCATGTAAAACCAGATTTCAAATGCTTCTTTTTGGCTGAATATCGCAGGTTTTAGTGTCCAGACGTCATTCCCACACAACACTAACCACATTTAGCACTTACCATTCTATGTTTCAGCTTACAGAATACAGATTTCACCATAAGGAAATTGTTTCTTGCTATTCTATTAACAGAGATATGTTTTTGGGCTGGGATCTATCTGGAATAAGTCATCGATTTCCCAGCACCATTGTAACCATTGCAGTCAGTGTTAGTCACATATACTGGATCAGTAGCGTCATATATACATGGCTATAAGAACGTGAGCTCTTAGTTACATGTTATAACACGTTCTCTCGTCTTCTAAACCGAAAAGTACATTCAAGATACAATACTTTTCCATGTAGTGAAAAAAAATTAACGAGTGTACTTGTTTACTTTCTACTGGCTTTTACTCGCTTATGAGTCATTGGACATTTTTGTAAAATATGCCAAAATTCGCAAATCTTCAGACACAAAACCTTCAATATTGTTTTACAGCCATAATTTATTTTTTCTGTTGCTTTCATGAAACTTCTCATCAAGGAAAAACAGAGATAACGAATGTTGAACAAGGGAGGTTGTAAATGAACTATGAAAGTAAGTGGAAGTGATGGGAGGCTCCCTAGGTGTGAGTCCTTGGAAATTTATCTAGCCGGTAGGGATATGATAGAAGGATGTTGAAGGTTGAATAGCAAATATAGTAGAGGCTGGTTAAAATTAGTGGAAGCAACGATATGTTCATCTGAGACTCCGTAATTGGCAGGAACGTCCAACTAAGAGTACCCCTCCAGAGAATATAATCTTACTAGCTAACTAGCTAACTAAAAGCAAAGCAAAGTCATCTCCGTACAGGCCATGAAGGCCCTTGGAGGGGTGGAAGGTAAAGGCTTCCACCACTCGTAACCTCGGCACGTGATGGGGTGGAGTGATTAGCTCTACGCCCGGCCGCCTTTGCCCCAAGGAATTAACCTGGTACTCATTTTTGGTGTAGGCTGAGTGAACCTCAGGGCCATATGCACCTCCGGAAGTGGAAATCTCCTTCCTTAAATTTTACGACTTCCTGATGGGGATTCAAACCCACGTCCTTCCGGGTGAAACTAGCTAACTATTATCAATAAATTACATAATGGTAAGAACTCTAAAATATCCTACCACATCACGAACTATGTTATAAGTTAAACTGACATAGTGAAGAATAATGTGTGCTTTTTTGCATATCATTCTGCGCTATATAAAATCCTGAAACCGAACCTTCTCTTCACATTAATTTTGATAACTGATAAATTACTATTTCACCCTTGCTATTTTATTCTAAGTGTCTTGTGTTTTCTTTTTAACCATATATTAAAACATGTCCTGTTTCTGTTTCAGGTGAGTACAGTGCCTCTGCTCTTGTAAGGTAAGATGGTCATCCTACTGACGGTGAACAACCCCTCTTATTTTATCAAAACTTTTACACATGAAAGAAACCTGTATTCTACTCTCGAAAATTCTGCTACTCTTCAAGAATCTGTAACATTTATACACTTGTGTATATTCTGTGTTAGAGTAGTTGCTACTCCACGCTCGCAAGTTTTGAACTTCTGCACAGTGGTCCAGACACCCTGATAACCTGGACAAAACTTCGTTGTACATGTTCCAGTTAAATTCTTCACTTTTTCGGGAGTAAAGTGTTTTATCTTTTATTTTTTAGCTGTTCTGTCTCTTTTCAGCCAGAATTTGTAGCAGTTCTCCTCTTTTCATTTTGTAGGACATACCCGGAAAAGAGAATTAAAAACTGTGTAGAGTAAGTACGTAAATTACATGCTCAATGGCAAGGCCTTGGGAATCATTTATTTCCATGAGGAAAAATGAGCAAGGTTTGTTTACAGATTCTAAAAGAGGAGAGACTGAACTTAGTTTGGAGAGAAAAACTTGAGGTATAAAAGGTGGCAGTCAAATCAGAATTCCAATAGAAATGGAAATTGCATGGAAGATTTTTTTGAAACAACCTACTTGTGTGTAACCGTCTACAGGACGATGAACTGAAATCAAGACAATTCTGGGTAAGAGGCACATCTATAAAGAAAAGTACATACTGGCTTTGGAATCTTGGAATTTCTCCATCGCCAACTTGAAAAAAACAGGGATAATACTGGCACTCGCGTAATATTTGAATTTCTAAATCTATGGCGGAATAAAGGATGGGATTTTCATGAACACCCGGGTAGTTTGGAATACCCCAGGGCACTAACTCCTAGAATTGTTAGCCTACTAGTAGTGACCGGTTTTGAAAAGTTTGCATTTTGAAGTTTTGTCCAGATTCTTAGGGTCTCTGGACCTCTGTGCCCCGGTAAGTTGAGATATCGAAATGGCTATGAGGGTTACTGAACGCACGAATGGCCTAGAAAAATGTACTAAATTGCATACCTTAAACAAATTCAATGCGGTACAGCCCGAAGCAAAATTTCCTTAGGTTATCTGTCTTGTGCACGACCTCGTCCACCGTGCATCAGAGGTAGAGTACGTGCTTCTTGCAACCTGCAGTCAGAGGATCCGTGCTCAGCAAATGGATTTGCGGCTCCAACCGTGACCATCAGCTGCCGCGTACATTATTGGGTTACTAACAATAGTAAGTGCTGTAGGGCTGCGAATTTCTAGAACAGGCTTCTCTACAACATGACGGTTTCATTTGCCAATATTAATAATGCGGAAATCAAAATTACTCGACGTTTAGTATGGGCTTAATAGCGGCCTCTGGTTGTAAAGCCGCCGGGTTCGAGTATGGTATTGGTTGTGTTTTAAGAGGAAATATAAGTGGGCAACCATTCCGTAATCAGGAGTAAAATGTTCGACCCCCTCGAAGAATGAAGGTATCGCAAAAAGAAGGGAAAGGAAAGGAAAGGAAAGGAAAGGAAAGGAAAGGAAAGGAAAGGAAAGGAAAGGAAAGGAAAGGAAAGGAAAGGAAAGGAACATGAAGAGCGTGAAAATGCAAGACTCCGTAGGCCTCGCAAACTTAATAACATCTGGGTCGGAGGAGAACAAGAGTTGGCCAAGATAAGTCCGACTGGGAAGGTGGTAGCGAGAAAATAAACCATGCCAAACTCAGCTAAGAGACCCGTGGTCACCAACCTAGGCTGATAGCCCCTGGGGTTTCCATTTGCAGTCGCCTCTTACGACAGGCAGCGGATTTCGTGGATGTAGCCTACCATCCCCACCCACAGGAGGTCCAGGTTCGATTCCTTTTTTTCTGCTAGTCGCTTCACTTTGCACCGACACAGATAGGTCTTATGGCGACGATAGAATAGGAAAGGGCTAAGAGTGGGAAGGAAGCGGCGGTGGCCTTAATTAAGGTACAGCCCCAGCATTTGCCCGGTGTGAAAATGGGAAACGACGGAAACAATCTTCAGGGCTGCCGACAGTGGGGTTCGAACCCACTATCTTCCGGATGCAAGCTCACAGCTGCGGGCCCCTAACCACACGGCCAACTCACCCGGTATTCCTAACCTTAATAACATCTCTTCACTTATAAAAAAATACACCACACTGCCAAACACTATAGTAAGATGCAGTAGCTGAACAGCCCACGCTCTTTATAGGTGGCGTCAAGAAGGGCATCCGGCTATAAAACTGGGTCAGGTCTACATGTGTGGCAGAGACCGCTCCGATGACCACACTAGGGTGTGGGAAAAGTAGTGGATAAATAAAATTAAAGAAATAATGGAAGACAGCTCAAGATTGATGTTGGGAACTTGAGCAGCGCTCTCACCATACGTTCCAGTCTTAAAGTTCATACGAGTGAGGATGGTAATCCCTTTCTGCTTCTCCAAAGTATTAATTATCATTGGGGTGAACAGCTCTCAGTCACCAAAACTTGTAAATCCTAGGCATGTGAAATAGTGGTGGTGGTTGTTGTAATGGAGATAATAATGAATGGCAATCGTTGCCGTAAGACCTTTCTGTGTCGGTGCAACATAAAGCAATTTGTTATCGTGTATGTGATCATAACCACGGAAATGTCTTCTTGAGACAAGCAAGAAGGTGGTTACTAAGGTTTGATATTGCCATTGTCGACTGGGCCTTGGCAATGAAAGCAAAAATGTATTTCTCATCGTGTAGCTATGGAACCCAAAAACACTTATCAAAAATGAATTCTCCATCAGGTGTTCCATCTGTGTTATGTCTGCGTTATTATTATTATTATTATTATTATTATTATTATTATTATTATTATTATTATTATTATTATTATTATTACCGTAACACACAGAGTAAACAAAAAGGTATTTCTTACCAACGATCTTTCGACCAAATAGGCTACTTTATTTCTTTCATAGAAGTAGAACAAAGAGAGAGTTTCACAGTAACGCCACCGCTATCAGCTCGCAATGAAATACCAAATAAATACAAGGAAAAAATGTATCGACTACAGCCGGGCTGAGAGGCTGAGCTTTTGACCCCAACTTGGCAGGGTCTATCCTGGCTCAGTCCCATGGTATTTGAAGGTGTTCAAATAAGTCAGCCTCGTGTCCGTAGATTTACTGGCATGTAAACGAACTCCCGTGGGACTAAATTCCAGCACCTCGAGGTCTCCGAAAACCATAAACATATTTAGTGGGAGGTAAAACCAATATTATTATTATTATTATTATTATTATTATTATTATTATTATTATTATTATTTAACAGTCTCAACTACCACATTCGCTGTACCGGTATATTAGATTATATCGTTGATTCACTAATACGCTAAACGCCAAGCAACTCTGTTTTCGTTGTATGAAAAAGCCATTTACAGCTAGATTACTAGTACGTATATTGACAGGAGAGTAGCTCTCCTCCTCAATGCAAACCCAACTCTATAGCAGCATTTAGAAATGTGTGGTTTATTCCTACTCCGGCAGAGGTTCTAATAAATAATGTAGGCAACCCTTAGTAAAATGTTAGGACAGTATGTTCTTCAAAATTCCAGAACGACGTTTTACATTACATAGTCTGGGCCCTATTATTGGACAATTACTTTCCACTCGCGCGATCAGTTTGCTTTATGATCGATGATGTTATGTACACCCATACTGAATCAGTCAGGAACAGAAACAAGAATAATAAAATGAAATATCCTACTCAATATTTTAAACTCATCAGAAGGCTGCTTATTCGTAGGCAGTTTACACAAACATAAAAATGCACAGCCAATTCATTCGGTTGAAAGTGCCATATGATACTCGTAGTAGTAATAATAGTAGTAGTAGTAGTAGTAGTAGTAGTAGTATACTTTTGTTGTAAGGCTATACTCATTGAGAGCTGCGACAATAAGATCAGTCCTGGGTTTGAAATAATGAATCATTCAAAAATGTATCAAAAGCGACGTGGGAAGCTTAATGGGGTAATCTCAGTTAGATGATATCACATAGTGACATCATCTAGCAAGAAACACGGGATAGAGACAGTAAAATGACATAGTCGCATTAAAACTCTGAAATCCAATCAATCCTTCGACCCTTTGAAACGGGTCATTACTTGTGTGGATGATCGGCTAGTAGATTATATGCTTATTTCAAATCACCCAGAAAATTCGTGTTGCTTTCCTTTGGATTTCTTCTAGTCCTCGAATGAAGTAATCCTGTTGAGGGTCCCATACTTATAAAACCATACTCTAAATGGAGTCCTACCAGTGACATAACCGGGCGAGTTGGCCGTGCGGTTAGGGGCGCGCGGCTGTGAGCTTGCATCCGGGAGATAGTGGGTTGGAACCCCACTGTCAGCAGCCCTGAAGATGGTTTTCCGTGGTTTCCCATTTTCACACGAGGAAAATGCCGGGGCTGTACCCTAATGAAGGCTACAGCCGCTTCCTTCCCACTCCCAGGCCTTTCCTATCCCATCGTCGCCATAAGGCCCATCTGTGTCGGTGCAACGTAAAGCAAATTGAAAAATATCCCTAGGTTTTATTTCTACGAGTCCACGAGTTGCACATGTTGATTCATTTAGTGGCCAAGAAGATAGTGGTCGTCATCTCCAAACACTTTCTTTAACATCATAAATAAACCCTTTACACACTAGACAAGGGTATAAGAAGAAACCTTGTAGTTTTGTGTGACTTGCTGATATCGTGATTATAGCCGCGGAAACTCCGTTTCAACGTAGAATTCGAACCACAGGAACAAGACTCTTCACTCCGAATACTGTTTCCCACATGCATATTGTCCAGGATTCGAACCACCGCCACCTTGATGAGAAGCCAGTACCTATTATACTCGGCGAGAATGTCCTTCAGACCGGGGTATGTAACTAAATTGTACCTTAGCGCTAATCTTAGTAGTGTGCCTTAATTATGGCGATTGTCTATGCCCTCCTTATCTGTATTGGTGCTAATTTAAAAAGCTAACAGCAACAACAACAACAACAACAATCTTGCACACAATAAATATTCTGTCCGCATCACCCCTAGCCTTAAGTGTAAACACCACATTTATCAAAAGATATGTCAATGGTGGAGATCCATTATCACCTTTAAGTATTAATAACAATATTACTTTTAATAAAGTGCGAAAGAAAGGAATGTGATGGCTGCATACGGCCGGTAACATTAGGAGGTCATCGTGGGTAACGGAAAGCGATCTCGCCGCTGATAAAATGTCCACAGTGTTAGAAAACAATTGAATCCTTTCTGTCGTATGCTCATTGTCCGTGTTCGAAATTTTCGGACAATCAAGAGTATTCCAACCACAGTGAGACAAATGTGACTGTCCTAAAAATTACATTTATCTCGGTGAATGGATTTTATTTCATCGATTCTGACTGAAATTGATGTTAGTAAAGAACATTATTAATTCATAGACTGTTGTAAAATAGTAAGTTCTAGTCCAATCGGCCTAGGTTCGATATTCGGCTTTACGAAAGATTTGAGACTGATTTGAAAAGACCTGGTACAGGTTCACTTAGTCTCGCCCTCAGTGACACAGTCGGATAGTAGGAACCCTTCTGTTCTCATCCTCACCAGGTGAAGTCGATGGCATTTTAAGGTGCTTAACGGTGGCAACGTCATGTAGTGGCACGTTAAAGAACTCCTGCAGTTCAAAATTCCAACTCTTCAGCGTCTGTTAAAACCCACAACAATTGAAGGAACATTAATAAGATATTATTATTATTATTATTATTATTATTATTATTATTATTATTATTATTATTCCTTTTCTTCTTTGCTATTTCCCAATTTCTTAGAGTCGTAAATCAGTGTGAATTTGGCCCGGTTTCACGGCCGGATGCCCTTCCTAGCGCGAACCCTATTGCGTGTTTTGTGGTGATTGGTAGTGTGGCATGTTGTCTGTAGATAAAGAGATGTGTGCTAAGACGAATACAAACACCCAATCCCCGAGCTTGAAGAATAAACCATTCACAGTTAAAATTCCCTGCCACCGAGCTCGATAGCTGCAGTCGCTTAAGTACGGCCAGTATCCAATAATCGGGAGATATTGGGTTCGAACCCCACTGTCGACAGCCCTGAAGATGGTTTTCCGTGGTTTCCCATTTTCACACTAGGCAAATGCTGGGGCTGTACCTTAATTAAGGCCACGGCCGCTTCCTTCCCATTCCTAGGCATTTCCTATCCCATCGTCGCCATAAGACCTATCTGTGTCGGTGCGACGTTAAGCAAATGGCAAAAAAAAAAAAAAAAAATCCCTGCCCGACAGTTAAATGAAGCCGGGGCCCTCTGAAAGGAAGACAAGTGGGATGATAATTCAGTCAAGGAGCTTAACTTCCCTACAATCCGTGGCCTGAAAAATGTATAATAGGCTTTTACAACCGGGCAATGCATTGTATGACCACTATTTTCCAAAAAATTGATTTAATTATTCATAATTTATATGGTTATTTTAAATTATAAATGGTTAAGTACTAATTTCAGTAGAGGTACTGAAAATTGAAAATTGCTATTCTAATCACTTACGTTTTTGTCATTGTACTGCACAGGAAATACATTTGATATAGTCGTTAAGAGGATACAGAAAGGTGTTATTAGTGAAGATACCACACAGCTACAATTTTGAAAACATGCCAGTAAAAGTACCGATGGGAGCTTCTCCCTTTCAATCATTCTTAATTTCCTAACGACTGTGCTGGGAACCGATGCATAAACCTTGTACCGATGTGACGACCACGGAACGAACTGCCACACTCACAATTTCATTTCACTGCGTTACTATACAGTATAATTTAACCGCATATTTTTTCTATATGTGCCTTTTGCTTTTGTTTATTTCCTTATATGAATGATCAACGTCACGACCTTCGGTTAATAGGGTCCCGAGTTCGATTCCTGGCTGAGTCGGAGATTTTAGCCACGTCGTGTTTATTCTTCTAATTCGGAGACTGGGTTTGCCCCAGTGCACACCACACGACCAACCGCCACAGGAACACGCAATAGTGAATAAATCACTCGACATAGGGCTGGCGTCAAAAAGGGCATGTGGCAGTAAAACAACGCCAAGTCACATGTGCGACATAGTTCGCACTCGCGACGCCACCAGGATCTGGGAAGAGTGCTAGAAGTGCTCATGTTTACGGTTCCACAAGACAGAAGCAGCCTAATTGATGCACTTCTTGTCACGTCATAAAGATGATGCACTGTTTTGTTTTAAACTTGTGCATTCTTTGTTTTGTTATTTTGATGAAGGTAGTTTCTGTTAACATGTACCCGGAGAAGAGGAACTGAAAGAAACGAGTCACTCAGCCGCCTGATTTCTCACAAGATATACCTGATTGTTTCATCACTATCAGTTACATCAACTTATTTCGTCGTATAACAGTTCCGGATATAACATAAATGTATAATTATGTGGTTAAACACACGGACCATCCGCTTTGGTCTACTTTAATAACATACTCGACAACAACCCACCTCTCAGTACTTACACAGACACTGATTTAAGATAACCTACTCTTACCCTCAAAGCAGTGCGATGGAAGGCACGCTCCCTAAGGTGATGGTGTTTCATATCAGAAGATTGGATATTTTTAATAATTTGCCTCATTTATTTAATGTGCACAAATTTATTGTCTGATGATCTGTGTCAATATGTAGTCTATGTATTTATAATCATAATATAATAATAATAATAATAATAATAATAATAATAATAATAATAATAATAATAATAATAGCTAATGGCGTGAGCTCACAGTTATTCTGTACGAAAGAAATCGGACTCTGTTTTGAATGATTAAATGATAAGGGTTGTGGAAATTGACGAGGCCACAGAGCTAGTTACGTATAGAGGATTGTGGCGGCCCTCTGTGGTGTAGTGGTTAGTGTGATTACCTGCCACCGTCGGAGGTCCGGGTTCGATTCCTGGCTCTGCGCCGAAATTTGAAAAGTGGTACGAGGACTCCACTCAGCCTCGGGAGGTAAGCTGAGTAAAGGTGGGTTCAATTCTTACCTCAGCCATCCTGGAAGTGGTTTTCCGTGGTTTCCCACTTCTCCTCTAGGCAAATGCCGGGATGGTACCTAACATAAGGCCACGGCCACTTCCTTCCCTCTTCCTTGTCTATCCCTTCCAAACTTCCCATCCCCCTGGATGAGGTACTGGTCATCCTCCCCAGTTGTATCCCGACCCAGAGTCTGAAGCTCCAGGACACTGCCCTCGAGGCGATAGAGGTGGGATCCCTTGCTGAGTCTGAGGGAAAACTGACCCTGGAGGATAAACAGATAACGAAGAAGAAGAAGAAGAAGAATTATTGTAGAGGCACTTAGCTAATTCACAGGGGCTTGCAGACTGAACGATGAAAGGCATAAGAGTCTATAATGCATATGCATGTATAATGATAGATGCTTTCTTTCTCTAGATATATTTTCCTGTGTTTCTAACGGCTCTTCTCCACTTAGCCCAATCACACATCACCCTCTGACAACTGTTTTTACCTCAGATCATCCCTAATTCAATGCTTCCCCTTCCGCTTAGTTCTTCTCCTTGATCTGTCCCCAGGGGCGTAGCCAGGGGGGGGGGGTTACTGGGGGTTAGAACCCCCCCATTGAACTTTCACAAAAAGAAAATAAATAGAAACTGACAGTAAACAATAAACTTCTTTTATGTGATCAAGATAAACTCCCTGCAATCTACTGCTTGTTGAGAGTGTTTGCCACCCTACCTGTCACCACTGCAGCCAGTGAGAGATCATTTTCAACATTAAGACGCCTTAAAACCTACCTCAGAAATACCACAAGTGAAAGTCGACTCAACGGGTTGGCTCCCTTGAACATTCACAGAGACACAGTTGTAAAACCAACAGATGTGTTAAATTTATTTTCTAGGAAGCCTCGAAAATTAGATTTTAGATTGTAAACTGAACATACCGTTTGAGATAAAACTGCTGACCTCGATCATATTGTTCTTGTTCTGTATTTTAAAGTAAGAATTTTGTAGTGTATTGCAATCTGAATATCACATACAGTAATTCACTCTTGTATCAGTATCCTTATGACAGTCATGCATGCGCGTACCAGACACGCACAAGCACAAGCACTTTCATTATGTTATATCTTAATTTTGTAACTGTAACCCCCCCCCCCATTGACTGATCCTGGCTACGCTACTGTCTGTCCCCTTGCGCATCCATGTTAATCACTCTTCTCCTCACATTTCTCTTCTCTTCTCTGAACATGCAGTCTCTCTTCTTGGGCCTTCTTCGATATCTCCACTACCTTCATT
This sequence comes from Anabrus simplex, assembly GCF_040414725.1. NCBI lineage: Eukaryota > Metazoa > Arthropoda > Insecta > Orthoptera > Tettigoniidae > Anabrus > Anabrus simplex. The sequence goes on along the minus strand of NC_090267.1, from coordinate 145,017,693 downwards.
GTTCTTTTCATTTGTCCGTTTCTGTCACTTCACATACCCACCTAAGCATTGTCGCTGTTGCTAAATTTTAGATTTTCCTTCTGCACTTTCCTCACTGGCCATGTTTCAGCACCGCGCGCTATTGCTACTCTTACTACCTTAACCTCGATTTTATGGTCACACAGGATTCCTATCACATTTCTCCAATTTTTCCACTCTGTTTTTATTCCATATGTTATCTCTTCATCCATATTTCCATATTCAGTCAGGGAGATGTTCAATAAATTTCCAATTTCTTTGAAATCATTTAAGAAAAGGCTAGGGAAACAACAGATAGGGAATCTGCCACCTGGGCGACAGCCCTAAAAGCAGATCAAGATTGATTGATTGATTGATTGATTGATTGATTGATTGATTGATTGATTGATTGATTGATTGATTGATTGATTGATTGATTGATTGTTATACCTGACCATTTTACGGTAGTACAGCAACGAAATTAAGCTAAAGCATAAATATTAGGCTCTAACGACAAAAACGCCGTAAAAAAATGAAAACAAAATATTGGAAAGAATTATACCAAATAAAGTTCATGACAATAAAACAACAAACACACAATGTTACACGGAATGATACCAAATCAAGTAGTTTCGTGACAACAAAAGAAACATAAAAAACACAATAATGCAAGTAATTGTATAAAATCGAGGTTTCTTGACAAAAATACATTAAAATAAAAACAAAAATTAAATAAATTAACAAGGATTGGGACGGAGGCAGCCATGTCCTACAGTTAGGTGCCACTCCAGTTTTGCATGATGTTCAAGTGAGAAACCGTAGAAAACCTTTTCTGGAACGGCCAAGAGTGAGATTTCAGCCTACATCTTTCCACATGAGAGTGGCTGGGAGCTGCGGGTACCATGCCCAATCTATTAAATCAGTTCGAAATCGAAGCTAGGGCGCTGAAGTGGAGAGCAACCATGTTAAAACTTAGAAGAAGAAGAAGCTTTAGCTTGTTACCTTATTAACTACTTCAGGCCTTTGGAGAAAGAGGAATGTAAGATGCATGCCCTGCAGAGGAACTCTCTACAGAGCGCCAACAGCGCCGAGATGCGTTAAGCACAAGGAGATGGGACGTCTAACCAACTACTGTATGTTAGGCTGCTCGTCAGACAGAAAGTTGTCTTCTTCTTCATAACATCCTTGTTGCACCTAAAGAGTGAGACGTTGAAGAGTTTAGTTGTTTGGCCCACCCGTCTCCCTCGACTAGAGGTTCCCTCCATTGTAGGGGTCACACCTTCTGTTGTGTGCCAGAGATGGGATCTCGCAATTAATTGTATTGTCTTGCCAGTTGTCAGCTTCATAAATCAAACACCTCTGTGATCAGAGCTACAGAACTTGAGACAACCATGTACTAAATTCTGTTGGATTTCGTCTCCGTGGGGTATCCTCAGCCAGCGCCGCGGTGTAGGAGTAGCGTGCCTGCTTCTTACTCGGAGGCCCCGGGTTCGATTCCCGGCCAGGTCAGGGATTTTTACCTGATTTTGAGGGCTGGTTCGACGTCCACTCAGCCTACGTGATTAAAATTGAGGAGCTATCTGACGGCAAGATAGCGACCCCGGTCTAGAAAGCGGCCGAGAGGACTCGTCGTGTTGACCACACGGCACCTCGTAATATGCAGGCCATCGAGCTGAGCAGCGGTTGCTTGGTAGGCCAAGGCCCTTCGAGGCTGTTGTGCCATGGAGTCACTTCGGAATTCGCTTATTAAAGATTTCAAAACCGAGCTCGATAGCTGCAGTCGCTTAAGTGCGGCCAGTATCCAGTATTCGGGAGATAGTAGGTTCGAACCCCACTGTCGGCAGCCCTGAAAATGGTTTTCCGTGGTTTCCCATTTTCACACCAGGCAAATGCTGGGGCTGTACCTTAATTAAGGCCACTGCCGATTCCTTCCCACTCCTAGCCCTTTCCTGTCCCATCATCGCCATAAGACCTATCTGAGTCGGTGCGGACGTAAAGCAACTAGCAAATATCCGCTTACCGAAGTTACGAAGTCCCACGTAACGATATTATTGTTGGATTTGTTACATTTTTATTTGTCCCACCAACTACTTTTACGGTTTTCGGAGACACTGAGGTGCCTGAATTTAGTCCCGCTGGAGTTCTTTTACGTGCCAGTAAATCTACTGACACGAGCTTGACGTATTTGAGCACCTTCAGATACCACCGGGCTGAGCTAGTATCCAACCTGCCAGAAGGCCAGCGCCTCAACCGTCTGAGCAAACTCAGCCCGACAGTTGTTAGATTCGCTCCATTAGTTATAACTATGTAAAATTCCTACATATCTGGTCTGTAAGCTGATACGCAATGATCTATTATACGTAAGTATTTTAAATTACATGTGCTGTTATACCTTTCATCAGAAAAAAAATGGAATCAGACTTAATACCATACCAAAGACACAAATCTGAACAGGTGTGTGGTTTAATGTACTTTAGCCGGCCAGTTGTGCAATATTATCACATGATATCAAAGTAGAGAGTCTACTTCGCCAAATTAAGTGGCATAGGGATTTTCAGTTCGTGGGAATATGAATATGGATAAAAAAATACGATTGTGGTATACTTATCGGAGAATTTTACCCCACCCTGTTTAATAAACAATAATAATAATATTATTTGTTTTACGTCCCACTAACTACTTTTTTTAAGGTCTTCGGAGACGCCGTTTAATAAACAAAATAGCATGTTTGTAAACTTTTCGGGCGTGTTTATAAACAAAATATCTTTAAATTTTTTGAATGTAACTTTATATAGCAGTTATCAGTTTATCATATGTAAGCGGAGTGAGTTTGCTGCGTGGTACGGGCCGCATAGCTGTACGCTTGCGTTAGGGAGATTGTGGATTCTATCCCCACCATGGGCAACCCTAAAGTTGATTTTCCGAGATTTCTCATTTTCAAAACAGGGAAGTGCTGGGGATGTACCTTAACTTAGACTACGGTAATACTATGAACACTACGAGTCTTTACCAGCTTGAAATACGATAATTCAATAGTGCCATCGCCTCTCGTAGCAATGGCAGTAAAGGACATGGACAGATGTAACTTGAAAGAAAATCTTCATATGTAAACATCCAGTTGGTTCATAGTGACCAAGTGTTAGTGGTGACCCCAACGTGATGAATGAAGATCCAGCATTCACTGCACCTGACGGCGATGGCATGTGAAGCTCAGCGCCAACCGCACGCACATTGCAGTCACGTAAGTGTGAAACTTCCAAGATCCTGGTCACGACACCAACTTGTTTTTTTTTTTTTTTTTGCTAGGGGCTTTACGTCGCACCGACACAGATAGGTCTTATGGCGACGATGGGATAGGAAAGGCCTAGGACTTGGAAGGAAGCGGCCGTGGCCTTAATTAAGGTACAGCCCCAGCATTTGCCTGGTGTGAAAATGGGAAACCACAGAAAAACCATCTTCAGGGCTGCCGATAGTGGGATTCGAACCTACTATCTCCTGGATGGAAGCTCACAGCCGCGCGCCTCTAAACACCAACCTTATAGTGTTTGTTGCATAGATAAGTAAATATTAATGTTAAACAAGGCACAACATTTTATTATTTACAAATTTAAGCTAGAGAAAAACAAGAGAACATAAAAAAGAAGGTAACAATACCATGAGGTTACAAATAAGAAACTCTATGAAAGAGATACAAATTGCTCGCTGTCACTCCATTCTATAGGAGGTCACTACAGCACAAAAATTTGTGTCTTCAGATATTAACGTATGTAAACATCGAATTCTGTTTGAAACATATTCTGGATACTGTTTAGAAATGAATATAGACCTAAGAATGTGTCAGGAACTACTTGAACTTGCTTACCCTTATCGTGGACCCTCATAGCGAAAAGAATGTGTGTGTGTTCACCACTCTTCGTGTTTATAATCAATTCTCACTACTGTTATAGGTAGATATCATACCTGAAAACCCAATGATCCTCTGTTTATTTTAAGGTGCGTCCACATCAAAATGTTTTCGTCAACTGTGTTAAAAAGCACGATTAACCAACAATGTCCATGAACATTTCTTTAAAAATTTGTAAACAAAATAGCGTGTTCGTAAACTTTTCGGGCATCTTTATAAACAAAATATCTTTAACTTTTGTGAATGTAACTTTATATAGCAGTTTATCATGTGTACACGGAGCAAGTTTGCTGTAAGCGTTAGGGAGATTGTGGGTTCTATCCCCACCATGAGCAACCCTGAAGACGATTTTCCTAGACTTTCCATTTTCACAACAGGAAAGCGCTGGTGATGTACTTTAAGTTAAACTACGGCAATACTATGAACACTAACTTACGAGACTTTTACCAGCTTGAAATACAATAATTCGATAGTGCCATCGGTCTCGTAGAAAATCTTCATATGTAAACATCCATTTGTTTCCTAGTGATCAAGTGTTAGTGGACCCTTTTGAGAAAATAAAATCTCGCTTATTAAGATTTCTTCCTCAGTCATGAAAGGAAAATTCATTCCGTGTCTAAGTGACAGATGTTAATGTCATTTTTCTTTCTTCTTCTTCTTTCTTAATCTGTTTACCCTCCAGGGTTGGCTTTTCCCTCGGACTCAGCTAGGGATTGCACCTCTACCTCCTCAAGGGCAGTGTCCTGGAGCGTGATACATTGGGTCGGATACAACTGGGGAGGATGACCAGTGTCTCGCCCAGGCGGCCTCACCTGCTATGCTGAATGGATAGTCAAGGAAGCTGGAAGGAAGCGACCGTGGCCTTAAGTTAGGTACCATCCCGGCATTTGCCTGGAGGAGAAGTGGGAAACCACGGAAAACCACTTCCAGAATGGCTGAGGTGGGAATCGAACCCACCTCTACTCAGCTGATCTCCCGAGGCTGAGTGGACCCCGTTCCAGCCCTCGTACCACTTTTCAAATTTCGTGGCAGAGTCGGGAATCGAACCCGGGCCTCCGGGGGTGGCAGCTAATCACACTAACCACTACACCACAGAGGCAGACACTGTCATTTTTGAGAAACGAAATATCCTAAAGTGAAAAAAGTTTGCCAGCAGTATTAGCATGATTAAATTTGTTCTTTCAAGAAATACATTGTAGTCATGTAAACAATAACGAAATATGCATACCAGTGCACTAAAATAAAATAAAAACTTTCTCACTCAATTCCGAAACTTGTCTTGAAATAACGAATACATTACCATACTTTTCAATATTTAAATGATTCTTCAGGAATGAAGTACTAAAGAGGAAATATTTAGAACAAATGGTCCATATTTTCTATCATATTCCGTAAAGTGTTGCATTGTTACTGAAATCTAAAAATAAATAAAAAACTTGTTGATAAGCAAACATGGGTGATTCATTTCCATAGTACACAGCTCAGTATCAGTGTGATTAAAAATGGTCACATATACATGTAACTACAGTATATATGGATGACAATCTTGTATATCTCTAGGGTGTAGGGTAATAAGCTTACTTTGACAGCATAATATATAGGTTCTGGGAAAAGGACATTGGCGTTCGGTTTCCCCGTTAAAATGTGAGGTAATCTGATCTACTTATTGAAATGAAACAATTAATTTATTTGATACTGGACAAAATATATTCTCTAAAAATTGACTTTAACGATTGATATTTACTGCGATAATTCAAAAGATAATATAAAACTCTGATATTATAACTGAAGGAAACTGTAGGCATAAAATTGGAAATGTTCTTGACCGGACATTTAAAAGTTATACAAGAAATTGATCCCTCACTTTTCACTTGACTGTACCTCGAACACTTTGAGTGTTATTACGACGTATTCCTTTCAGTTGGTATCAGCTGTAGGTATCTCAAACCTAATTTGGTGATGTATCCTTTTAGATTCACAAACGATATATAGGATGGCTTGAAATTATATTCACACTTCAGAATCAACTTTACAAGTAATTCACTGATAACTGTCCGGCTCCATGGCTAAATGGTTAGCGTGCTGGCCTTTGGTCACAGGGGTCCCGGGTTCGATTCCCGGCAGGGTCGGGAATTTTAACCTTAATTGGTTAATTTCGCTGGCACGGGGGCTGGGTGTATGTGTCGTCTTCATCATCATTTCATCCTCATCACGACGCGCAGGTCACCTACGGGTGTCAAATCAAAAGACCTGCATCTGGCGAGCCGAACATGTCCTCGGACACTCCCGGCACTAAAAGCCATACGCCATTTCATTTTACTGATAACTGTTAGTCTGAATTACGAAGACTCAATGTTCGGCTGTCACCTAACTGACACAAGAACTCAACCGAACAGATGTACGAAACACACTCCGACATATAATCCATTTGTCACTGGCGATTACGTATCCATATCACTGTTCCCTATTCGTCTCATTCCAATTGACTTCAATTGACTTCATGGCAAATCTCTCCATTCATCTCCTTTCAACCAACTGAACTATCCAACTGACTCACTGACCACCTGTGGCCTCACCATCCAAATGACTCCTCGCTACCATCTCACTACAATACTCCATGGCAAGGCTCTCCATCCAAATGACTGCCGCTATAATATACAGCTCATATATATAGCCATCAGTTGACACCTGTTATAACACCCACATCAGAGCTCAAAATAGATATGATGTCACTTCCACCCAGCTACAAATGTTACATATTATGTTGAAATAGACTGAGGCCCCCTAGTAACTCCCTAAATATGATCTCATCGCTAAATGCATACAACGACAGAGCGATGGCTCGGCAGATACTGTAACGGTATTGCACCATATGTTGCAATGTCAAAAGGTTTCACAAAACATATCCGTATCTGATATTAGGCAGTTAGTTTCACTTTACATTATTTTATGCTAATACACACACACATATATATATATATATATATATATATATATATATATATAAACAATAAATTAATTACAATAAATCAAGCCATAATTAATACATAGCGAAATCAGACTACAGAATTGAATCAAACAACAACAATAATAATAATAATAATAATACAGATGAATGCTTGTAACGGGATTTGAAACGTTACAGAAGTACAGTGGTTTGGAGGTCCCTTATATAATAAGGTAATCTGTGAGCTTAATCACGTTCCATCATACTTCAATTACACAAGCCTTCGCAGTAATCTGGCGGTGTTATCAGTGGTAGTCTAATTACTTGGGACATCCAACTGTTCGTCTTCTTATCTGAATTATAGAGCTTAATTAAGACATTGCCTAGCCATTAGACCTATAGGTGCCTAAGGCCATGATACTATTGGGCTTCAAATAAGCTTAAAGTAATGTTCTCCTTATCATATGATTAAAGTTTTATCCAGAATACGCTCTCGAATCTAACGCGATAATTTGAGGCTTGAGGGCTGCATTGCCGACATCCTGGAGAGGATTTCATCTCTCCATGAAAACTAATATTCTATCAGGTACGCAGCATTATTTCTTAAGGAATGCTACTGTGCATTATCATTGTACGTCAAATGGGTAAGGTAGTGTAAACGTTGTAGTTTTACGTGACTGTTGATATCGTGATCATAGCCATGGGGTCTCCAATTTTATATTACGTTGAATCCGGACCACAGGAACGTACTGTAACGTTACATTCCAAAATACCACGTGCATTAGCCCACAAACCACTGGCATCCACTTGACCATTTTTTTTTCTGTACCGGAACTTTTCTATATGTACTGATCACGTTGAAAGTTTATTCCGAGTACAATGCGGCCGTGGAAATGAAATATTCATTGAATATCAACACTCTGAGATGACACATTAAACGCAAATCATGACTTCATCATGTAGGAGTACTGTCCACCGGGCGAGTTGGTCGTGTGGTTAGTGGCGCTCAACTGTGAGCTTGCATTCGGGACATAGTGGGTTCGAACCCCACTGTCGACAGCCCTGAAGGTGGTTTTCACTGGTTTCCATTTTCAGACCAGGCAAATGCTGGGGTTGTACCTTAATTTAGGCCACGACCGCCTCCTTCCCATTCCAAGCCCTTTCCTCTCCCATCGTCGCCATAAGACCTATCTGTGTCGCTGCGACGTACAGCCAATTGCAAAAAAACCAAAAAGAGTACTGTTCCTTCCTTGCGTTCGATTTCCAACACACTGCCGGACTGAGGCCCGTATTCGCCAATGTCAGTTTCTGGTGCTTTCTTAGAGTTCCAAAATTCGGATAATGTTATCATCTCCGATAACAGTCACTTCTGTATTCACCACAGAATTTATTATCTCGGTTTACCAAAACTAAGTTTTCGTTTCAATCTCAATTTGAACCTAAAATTGTTCATACTGACGCACGGGAAACAAATGACTATGTGCTGTTGCCACTATCGAAATTTAAACAAGCTTTTGATCCCGTTCGGGATTTGCAAATAATTTATCATAAATTATGCCCGCTGTTGATCATAAACGAAGAAAGAAGCCTAATATGGCTCCAAGTTAATTAATTGTTGTTCAGTTTGGTGGCAGAAAGCATTAATATCGTAGAGAATAAGAAAACAAAGTATAGCCTACACATTGTATATTTCTTTCTTTCTTTCTTTCTTTCTTTCTTTCTTAATCTGTTTACCCTTCAGGGTTGGCTTTTTCCTCGGACTCAGCGAGGGATCCCACCTCTACCGCCTCAAGGGCCGTGTCCTGGAGCGTGAGACTTTCGGTCAGGGGATACAAATGAAGAGGAGGACCAGTACCTCGCCCAGGCGTCCTCACCTGCTATGCTGAACAGGGGCCGTGTGGGGAATGAAAGATTGGAATGGATAGGCAAGGAAGCGGCCGTGGCCTTAAGTTAGGTACCATCCCGGCATTTGCCTGGAGGAGAAGTGGGAAACCACTTCCAGGATGGTTGAGGTGGGAATCGAACCCACCTCTACTCAGTTAATGTCCCGACATTCCTAAAATAAAGACATTAAGAAAGTGTGGTTCATAGTAAATCAAATCTGTAGAGAAAGAAAAAGTATTACACAGGCAAATATAAATCATGGATAAATGATCGAACAGACCAAAAATTGTTGCTTGATGATGATGATGATGATGATGATGATGATGGTGATGATGATGATGATGATGATGATGATTGTTGTTTTAAGGGGCCTAACATCGCAGGTCATCGGCCCCTTCAAAAATTGTTAAGTCATGAATATAGTTGGCAAAAGTATGTAGAAAAGATGGGGGTTTCGACGGTCTGGAGTGCATCGTGCCAGCTTGCGTTCGGGAGATAGCGGGTTCGCACCGCACTGTCGGCAGCCCTGTTCCAGCTCTCATACCACTTTTCAAATTTCGTGGCAGAATCGGGAATCGAACCCGGGCCTCCGGGGGTGGCACCTAATCACGCTAACCACTACAGCACAGAGGCGGACCATTGTATATTTCACCCAAAAAGAAAAACAAGGTAATATTTCTTAATTGCCTATTAAATTGTCATCCAGTCGTGTACCGTACAAAATATAAGCTATTCAAGAATTCATGTCAGGCCTACGTATGTGTTGGGAATTCCAGGTTATGTTCGATCATGGATAACCCTGACAGTGGGAAGCTTTAAATAACTTAAATGTTTTTCAGAATCAGTGTCTTCGTAGTCCTCAAAGTAGGTAGCGCGTTCTTATTACCCAACTAGGATATTTCATTGCATAATATTGGTTATACTCCCCGTCGCTGGAATTTTCTTTTTCAGTTAAATATTCCAGCCATCTACGAGTTGCCATATAGAAAGACAAGATTTCCTGTTTCACCGATCAACCTTTCTCTGATAAAATTTTAAATCAAAATAATACCCGTTATCCGAGATAATGTTGGTGAGTACGGGCCTGAATAGCTTAGGAGGTAAAACGCTGGTCTTTTGAGTGCAACTAGGTAGGTTCGATCCTGGCTCAGTACGATGGTTTTACAAGGTAATCAGATACATCAGCCTCATGTCGGTATATTTACTGGAGGCATGTCAAGGTAAGAGCTGGGAACGGAGCACTTGCTCCTATGATTGCAATTATTGGTAGTCCGAGTGCAGCGCTACATCCGGTTTTCTCCGGTAGTAAACTGTTGCTCATGAACCAGTCGGAGGACGGAGGAACAGAACTGCACGAGTGCTCGCTTGCAGTTGCAGCAGTGACGTGCTCGCGGCGTGGTAAATACTGCTTTATACAAATGAAGAAGTCGAATATATGAAATATGTACATTCTCATTTATCGTTAGTGTTTAATTTGTCGATTTTTTAAAACAATTTGCTCTACATCGCATCGTCTTATGGCGACGATGGGATATGAACGCCATAGGAGTGGGAAGAAAGCGACCGTGGCCTTGATTAAGATACAGTCCCAGCATTTTCCTGGTCTGAAAATGGAAAACTATGAAAAAAGTCTTCAGGGCTGCCGACAGTGCGGTTCGAACCCACTATCTCCCGAACGCAAGCTGGCAGCTACGTCACTCAAACCGCGCAACCACTCGCTCGGTTTGTAGGTTGCTAGAACACTGATTGAAATAACAAGAAAGCTGTTTGGTGCCTGCATTTTTTGACGTATATGAAGGAAACAAATCCGCGAAGTGTAAGCTGTGTGGCAATGATTATTCCACGGTGTTGAAATAAACTAACGGACCATGTAAAAAGGGCCCACAACGGAATACTGATAGAGTGACTTCACGATCTTGAAGTCATAACACCGTCCCTGTTGCAGTGTACGGCCTTAACACTGGGAAAAGAAAGAATTAGACCACTCTTTGCCTCTATTCGTGGGAACTGATAAGCAAACTTTGTGAACTGGGGAGGACGATGTGTTTAAAACGTTTGTACGTAAAATAAACTCTCGATAGGAATTTCCATGACATCGCACTTTGTCAGAAGTGACACAAATGCTTCAGCCCAGCACAGCATATAACATATAACACTCTTCAGTAATAAATGAGCTATAAATTCATGTAGTTTATTCTTTCTTTCTTTCTTTCTTTCTTTCTTTCTTTCTTTCTTTCTTTCTTTCTTAATCTGTTTACCCTCCAGGGTTGGTTTTTCCCTCGGACACAGCGAGGGATCCCACCTCTACCGCCTCAAGGACAGTGTCCTGGAGAATGAGACATTGGGTCGGGGATACAACTGGGGAGGATGACCAGTACTTCACCCAGGCGGCCTCACCTGCTGCAGTATGCTGAACAGGGGCCACCGTCGCCATCTCGTGCTCGTGATCGCAACGCAACGGTGCATATTCGACGCGAAATCTTCTCTTGCGATTTTCTCGAGACGCCTAAGTAGTACGCCTTACTACTTGCACAATATGTTGTCCTAATGGACTACTAAAAGTGTACAAAGTTTGAAGATAATCCGTGATCCGAACGTCGTGGTCTCCCCTTGTTAAACACTGTGCTCTGGTCCTCCTCGAGTATGTTGTAAGCAAAGAGGATCGGTGGTAGGCTCTACCGCTACAACCGCTCCGCTCCCAACTCTACTCTGTTGCTATCACTATTATTATACATACATTTGCAAGGGTATAATATATAGAAATATTAAATCTGCATTATTATTTCCACCTGAATCTATTGAAAACTGAATTGGAGCAGATCAAAATCTGTTATTCATCGCGTAACAAATGATACAGCAATCTTAATACTGCTGCAGCATTTATATTATTTACTATTTGCTTTACGTGGCACCGACACAGATAGGTCTTATGACGACGATGGGACAGGAAAGGCCTAGGCATGTGAAGGAAGTGGCCGTGGCTTTAATTAAGGTACAGCCCCCAGCATTTGCCTGGTGTGAAAATGGGAAAACACGGAAAACCATCTTCAGGGCTGCCGACAGTGGGGTTCGAACCCACTATCTCCCGGATGCGAGCTCACAGCTGCGCGCTCCTAACCGCACGGCCAACTCGCCCGGTGCTGCAGCATTTGAATGGCATACGTAAGACGACACATGCGTGTGGGGAATTAGTAATGAAACCTAAATTGTAATTCCACCCAAGATGAACGTTACAACAGTGCCCACATTAACGCACTTGAATTTTCCGCCAGTAAATTCAATTGGAGGACTACCGGAGGTCTCCGGAGAAAGAGCGAAAACAACTGCTCCGCTCCCACCGATCCCAGTAGGTCACGAGCTAACTGACTGATCTGCGTGATTGGAGAACAGCTGTTACGAGCTTGGTCCAGGACGTTATCAGATCGCGCAACCCTGGACGGGTGTACATTACACGTTCATATACTCCATACATATTATTTAATATTTATATACTAGGATTTAATTGTGTTCAACACGGCTTTGCATAAAATGCGCAAAACGTCATGCTTTATATTCACCGCATATCAGGAAAATAAATAAATACTTTGAGTTTAAAGGTTGCCATAAAAAATGAAGAACAAAAAAGGCATTTCGTTTTTAGGGCCTTAACATTCCCAACTCTCCTATGAACAATTATAAACCGCAATAATGTGGAATACAATGCCATTACTATATCGCCTATGTAGCAAAACATCATGCTTTTTATAAACTATTCTATTAAATTATTCACACCTTGAACACCATTAGAAGATTCGACTCTCCTCTCCTGCGATGCCTTTGTAGTCACGAGAATAGTGCCCCCATACATTAAACTTCCTACATAATGATGTGTATTTTACATACTAGGCAATATGTTGATTTGATAGTGCCAGATACTGTCCTCACTGTGCTATTTAGTTGGATATCAACTTTTGCAGTATGTGCGTTGTTAAGCCACACAGGACAGCAGTATTCAACCGCTGGATAAACTAAAGCGAGGGCTGAAGTTCGTAGAACCGATGCGTTTGCCCTCCAACCTGTTCCACTAAGCTTATGCAAGATGTTGTTTCTTGATTTTATATTTTCTGCGGTATTATGAAGATGTTGTTTAACGCCAGTGTCCGGTCTGTTGTGATGCCCAAATATTTTATGCATGGATATTTTAATCGTTGGCCTTTGAATTCCACTTGAGGTGTGTAGTTGGCTCTTTTATTCTCTAGTTGGAAACGGCTAACTATAGTTTTATTCACGTTAGGTCTAAGTCACCACGTATTGAAATATTTGTTCAATAGATGGGGATCCTCCGTAAATACAATTTCTGATGTTTTGAAGTCATTGGATTGGGCAGTCAGGTCTATGTCATCTGCATGTATGAATTTCCTGGAAGCAGTTTCTGGAAGATCTGCAGTGTAGATGTTGAACAGTAATGGAGCAAGAACTGAGCCTTGTGGTAAGCCATAATTCATGCTCATGCTGCTGTTTAAATGTATCTTGGATACTTTATTGTATAGCATACTGCTGATAAGTGTCGCGAGGGTCATACAGGGAATAATCTTCGAGAATTTCAAAATCATTCCTTGTCGCTAAACTGTATTATAGGCTGATGCCAAGTCCACAAATACTGCAATGGTCTTCTTCTCGTCTTGAAACCCGTTCTCAATATGCCTGGTGAGTGCCAGTATTTGTTCACAGGAGCTTCGTTCTGGTCGAAATCCAGCTTGTTCAATTGGTATGTGTTGGAATGCTGTAGTTGAGATTCTGTTAGAGATCATTTTTTTCAATTAGCTTGTAGCATATGCGGAGTGGGATTGGACGATACTCCTCTGTACAGTTTCCACTTTTCCCGGGCTTTATAATGGAAACTATTTTAGTCCTCTTGAGCAGGGATGGAAATCTATCATTTCTTGAGATGGCATTAAAGAGTTTAACCAACCAGTCTAGAGTTCTAGGTCCACAATGTTTTAGGAACCCTGGATATATTCCGTCCAGTCCAGCTGCTTTGCCTGGTTTAATTTCTTTCAGAGATGTTGAGATTTCTGCAACAGTGAATTCTCCTGAGAATTGGGAGGTTGTGTTAGCCAGGGATAGTCTGGTTCTTGGCTTCTTTTCGTGTTTAGTTTCATTTTTATTGACATTATCTGGTCTCTTGGAAAGACTCACAATTCTATTGTTTACATCTCCTGGAGTAACTTCTGAACTCTTATTAATATATCTACGAGTGCTACTTCCAAGATTTCTCAATTAGAAGGTCGATCTACGTCAGAAACAAACTTACGTGTCCGAGAGTTCGTGTCATTGGCCCTTATTTCGCGAGAAAATGGCCCTTTAAATTTAGCAACCTGCGTACCTGTTGGTAATTTGCGTGTTAATGTTTACAACACCACTGTTCTACTCGTCAACGTCCCTACGTTCCATGGAGCATTTCGGGTTCGAGCCGCTCCAGTGCCTTGCTTTTATTTTTCTTCTTCTTCCTTTTCTTTAATTTCTAACTGCTTTTTTTCTTTTGCTTAGATCACTGTATTTCATAATGTTAACTTGCCGTCATTGAATTCCATTCGTATGAACAAAGAAAAAAAGAATAGTTAAAAGATTAAATATCTAAAAAGGGAGAAGAAAAGCTAGCGCGCCTCGATCATGAGACCTCAGGTGAAAATCACAGACTGGCCAGTAGAGCTATAGGCACTAACGTACAAACTGCGAACAGGTGATATTGTATAAACAGTAATATAAGGAAAGATATTCATTGGGGTAATCACATAAACTGTATTGCGAATAAATGGTACAGATAGCTTCACATGGTTGTGAGGATAATTAGGGGTTAAGCATTTAAAGGAGGGGGAATAAAAGTCTCTGGTAAGACCCCAACTAGAATATGGTTTCAGTGTATGGGACTCTCACCAGGATTACTTGACTCAAGAACTGGAAAAAATCCTAAGAAAACCAGCTCGATTTGTTCTGGGTGATTTGCGACTAAAGAGTAGCGTTAGGAAAATGTTGCAAACTTTGGGCTTGGAAGACTTGGGAGAAAGGAGACGAGCTGCTCGACTAAGTTGTATGTTCAGACCTGTCAGTGGAGAGAAGGCGTAGAATGACATTAGTAGAGAAATAATTTTGAGGGGTGTTTTTAAAAGTAGGAAAGATCACTATATGAGGATAAAGTTGGAATTCAAGAGGACAAACTGGGTCAAATATTTGTTTATTGGAAGAGGAGTTAGGGGTTGGAGTAATTTACCATGGGTGATGTTCAATAAATTTCCAAATTCTTTGCAATTATTTAAAAAAGGCTAAGTAAAAAACAGATAGGGAATCTGCCACCTGGGCGACAGCAGATCAGTGGTGATGGAGGTATAAAGGCTATTAAACCTCAAGGACCAATGGCTAAAATCCTTTGACATAGATCAGCCTCCAGAAATGTGAACGAAATCGGCGACCCTACAGGAGCAGGCCACTTGTCAGTATAGCGGGACAAACCGATTGCAATCCGGAATCGTCAACGAGATTCAAACAAGTAGCCTCCCTATTTCTTAAATATTTTGCACCAAATAATTTATCAAGTAAGAGTAGACTGCTTTAAAAGAAGTCATTTATATTGCTGCTATGGAGATAATGCATTTTATAAGTAGATTTAGTGAAACTAATACTTCCTCAACTTGTGTCAGCAGGTTTACGGGTGTCTCATTCAACTTTCACTTTCTTCCTATGAGGTAATTTAATAGGTGTTGAAGATTGCTAACTGGCACCGAGGATGCATCATTTGACGATTTCGTTACACGTAATCCGTATTTACATGGTTATATGGAGAGGAAATATTATGCAGAAGCGTGTCTTTTAACGTCAGCAAAAAATATTCTTCCGTATATTTTTCACTAAACGTATTTAGTGTAATGTACAGTGCCTCCAAGGAGACTGTGTAACTCGTTATAGGTAAATCAACTCATATTTACTAGTGATGTCTGTTACTTGCTTTCCATTTGCCATGAACGTCGGATCTTCAAATCTGCCCTGACTTCATCTCACACGGTCGGTCGGCGGCTGCACACCAGGTTTTGGCCTGCAAGTTGCTGTGGCTGATCCGTGGTCTGACAGTTCTGCATTCGGTGGTCATAGCTCTACCGTGCCTCTACGCATCCGTAGTCGGGAGACGGAGAAGGGCTAGTCCCCACCATCGGCTATTCTGAGAATAGTTTTCCGTGGTTTTCCATTCTCCTCCACTAAGGCGAATGCCGGGACAGTTCCTAGTATAGGCCACGGCCGCAAGCCCCTCACATTCACCGCTCCAAATCTCCCTGGCCTGAGAGTGGCAGTTACTTTTAAGGGGACCGCCGTACCCCTGCAGGGTAAGGAATTCAAACTTATGTAGTTAGTTAGTTAGTTAGTTAGTTAGTTAGTTAGTTAGTTAGTTAGTTAGTTAGTTAGTTAGTTAGTTAGTTAGTTAGTTAGTTAGTTAGTTAGTTAGTTAGTCACTCGCCACTATCCCCGACCCGGCCGGGAATCGAACCCGGGATCCTCTGAAGCGAAGGCCAGTACGCTGACCGTTCACCCAACGAGTCGGACAGTTTGGGAAATAAAATGGATAGATTATTTTTTTTAACTTCAGTTCCACCATCTTTTGCAGGGGCCAAAGGCGGGCAACACTTTTATACTCGTATGTCACGAACTACCGGCTATCACCGGATAGGACACGAAGCACTGTAGTTCTGCCGAGCGTATTTCTTTTGCCTTGTGGCTACTCTCACCACTACTCTTATACTTTCATAACTTCCACACAATATACATAACATTTGTTTGAGCGCCAGTTGCTTCTTTAAGAAAAACAACAAAATTCGGTAGAGCATACCTCTTATATCAATTATCTCAAGGCGTGAGGTGATACACTCACATATTTGGCAATATACAGGGATATGGATCAGGAAAATATTAAATTACTGTTGCATTTCCACAATTGAGGATTGTACATGGAACTGGAATCACTTATTATAATTAAAAATAAAACTGAGTTTATGACTAAATTTACGTCACAATGAACTATCATTGACGTCTTTTAATTTAACTAAAGAAATATATCGTGAGATTTGCGGTACAAAGAAAAGGAAAATTTAATCTAAACAAAAAAAGCTATTGGCATGAACTTGAAGTGAGATGTGATATCGCCGCTGATTACATTCTTCTTCATGTTATGAATGCATAACATGTCTGATGCTTTAATTACCTGTAGTCTGCATACACCGCTGTTGAACTTGAAATTCTTGGGAAAACCTGTGAGCTGAAGTCGGGAGCCGTCTGTTGTAATCTTCTTATATAACAAGGAGTTGGCCTACATACCATGTACGCGTGTAGGGAGCTCCAATGTAATTACGTCCACTCAATATATTTTAAATAATTGGAAAATATTATAGAAACATCTTGTGAAGTCCATCCTCACAAGAAGATGATGTTTCTTTATCAGCATAGTACCCGTCTCTGCTCGGATACAAGCACCACTTGTAGACTTCCTCGATGATTACCTCTTCAAACACAACTCTTAGCTCTGACCATCACACTAAGACCACTTCTTCCATTTGATACATCTGACTGTTACATATGATCTCCACGATATAAACTGCTTATGAACTCAGTACTATGAACTGAATACCATTAACTGAGTACGATGAACTGAGTACCATTAACTGAGTACGATGAACTGAATACCTCTCCCTATCGTAGCATCACCTTATATCACCTCGCGATGACGACTCATCTCCCCACTCACTCTTCATCCCTTCCACTTCAACATACAGTAGCTGGCGAATACTGACACTTGGTCGCAATCACGTGTCCACGCACTGATGTCATCAGTCATGTGTCGTCTAAGCGTACCCAAGCGGTTTGAGAATGACTATGCCGAATGCGTCACCGGGAAATCTCCTTGCACAGTTAAACATAGCCTCGATTGCAAAATACTATGCCAGCTCATCTAGCCAAAGTTACAAGCCACAGCATGACAATATGAAACCAACAAATCTCACTTACTACAATACAGAATAATTACAAACATATTCACTTAACCTATGATGAAATAAAATAATATACGTGATACCTAATTATTACAGTCTAAATGATGAGAAACAGAAAATATAAAATCGGGTTAATAATAATAATAATAATAATAATAAATATTGAATGGAATCTGTAACCCTGTTGTACGGTTACAGAACACCTCCCTCATGAAATAATCGATTAAATGAATCGATTGATTCATGAAATATATACATAATCACCTGAAATCGAGTACACCATATATACATGTATAAAAATGCCCTTTACAAATTGGGTACATAGTATCATCCATCTGGATGTTCGTTGTTACACATATAAAACATTGATCAATTATCATTTTCACTTTGATTATACAGTATTATTTACATACAGATTACATTTCATTCTCACTTCTGTCGTTTCAAACGTTCATTGAGTGTTCAAAAGTAATTCTCGAAGACATTTCATTATATACACTGTCTCCAAGCACTGGAGTTTATTGCACTGCCGTGCCTCACTTATTATCACAACACACGCTAATTTCACTGAAGTCCTGTTCGCAATGCCAGCTTCATAAAACATGGTGAATTAACATAATAATGAAAATTAATCAACAAACTCACATGATATATTTCTTAAGATTTCTTGTATTGTATGTGCCTACGATATTTCCTTCCTTGTCTTCTAATGAATAAGCACATTTCCCAATCCGTTTCACTACGGTGAAGTATCCCTGATATAACAAGAAAAACTTAGAAAATTGACCAGCTTCTGCTGATGACGGGAGTGGCACTCTGAGTAAAACCTTGTCACCAAGCTCAAATTCATCCAATGTAGTCTTACAAAAATTATCATGCACAATCTTACCGTGTTATCCTTCTTAGGTATAATAACAAGTGGATTTAAATTAGGACTACATGATGGTTCAATTATATTATAATCTAGCATAATGTCAATCTGCTCTTCAACAGCGCTAGCGTATTTTAACGGAATGGGATATTTCGGTCCTACAAAAGTTGAGTTATCAAAAACATTAAATTTGTGTTCGTAAAGATGTGTTCTACCAGGCCGATCGCTAAAAACATCACTATGTGATATCAATAATTCACACAATTCGTCCTTCTGACTTTCCGCTAAATTACATTTCTCCACTGTCTCATACAATTCATCTCTAGAATCTCTCTGTATAGACACATGGCAGACATCAATATTTTTCCTCATATTAGGAATTTCACAAGATCCTTCCGTACTAGAACACACTTTATTCGCACTAATTTCTGACAAAACATCATATGGTAAACTGACTTCCCTGCTACTCTTTCCCCAAATAAGATTGACATTACACAGATCAAAATTTAATTTAGCCTTGTGACACGTTAACCAGTCAGTACCTAAAATAACGGCATAAACTAAATTAGGCACAACTAAGCATGGTTGGAAAATACATTCTCCACTTATGCTAATGGGGACAGCTATTTGTTTATTCACTCTTTGAGACTTGTTTCCAACAGCTGTTACGATGAACGTATTCCTCACTGGAATTTCCGCTACCTCATACTTCTCTCTTAAAACTTTCTCATACAGCTTGGAATTTACACATGACTTCTCACTACCAGAGTCCAACAAAATCTTAACTTTTCTGCCCCATATCAGCAGTTCAATCGTCGGTGTAACAGTAACACTACTTAAATTATCCTCATTACATAATATAAGATCACTTAACAAATCTTGCCTTATATCTAAATTTAAATTACACTTATAAAATTTATTGTTTACGATTAAGTCGTCACTTAAAATATTTGAATTATTGCTACTTAGGTCACAATCATGTTCACTTACAACTATAGGCTGGTCGACATTAACATACTTATCTACCTTATACGTGAACTCACCATTTACGGACTGTCTCAGTGACCTGTTTATACAGTCCGTTGCTCGTTTAAAGTACTTGGTTCGGTTACGACTTGTTGGTTACACACCTCAGTCGGCCTCCCCTGTTGCCTATTTCCACTAGCGTCATTATTATTATTATTATGGCCTGTATTCTCCCGCCTCCCAGCTTCTGGTTGATTACCATAATCACGCCTCCCAGTCCTGAAATTTTCCGAACTATTTTGATAATTTCTCTCCCTGTGGAAATTATTATTAGGTCTCTCCTGATATTCTCTTCTGTAGTTACGACTATTCATAGTCCTGTCCTGATTATTAGATTGGTTACTCCTTCCTTCTACATTCCTATTTAGTGTTCTACTATTATTCAAGCTACTACCTAAAGCATCAAAACTTTCCAACAAAATCTCCATTTCCTTAATAGTCTCCACTCTTTGCATACAAACAGCTTCTCTTATTCTATCGGGATAGTGCTTAGCCATAAGTCTAACTATATCAGCCTCAGGTCCAATACATTCTAAATTTCTCCACACCAACACATGAGCCAAAAAGTATTCAGTCATTCTAACACCCTCGTTAGAATTATACCTGCCAAACATTACTCTCTCTCTCTCTCTCTCTACTCTGAACACCTTCACTCCAATATTTAGCCATGAATTTCTCCTTAAATTCAGTTAGACTAGACATCGAGCTTTTATATACTTGAAACCAAGACTTAGTCTCTCCTACGAAAGTATTAGATAAGATCTCCAATACAGTTTCCCAGCTAATAATATTGTCTCTTAATTGAACAGCAAATTTCTTCTCTACTACTCTCATAAACTCCATCGGGTTAAATTCTTTCCCAGAAAACTTAGGTAAGTCATGATCTCTAGTGATTAAACCATTATTTACAATTATTTCACGTACATTTCTACTATCACGCACTTCTTTCTGGAGTACTCTCTGGCAACTCAGAAATTTTTCTTCCAATGTTTCCTCAGCCTTTTCTTCAATTTTTCTTAACTTCTCCTGTAATTTTTCTTCCGATTCTCTCACCTTCTGTGATAATGATTTTTGTTCACTCTCTAGATCACCTACTTCTCCAAGTTTTCTTTCCACCTGTTCTACCCTACTAATACATTTTCTAGTTTCTTGGCCCACTGTATTGGTAATCTTTTCAAACCTTTCTTCTACTAACTCATTGATTTCTCCTTTATTGGACTCGATCTTGGCGCCTAATTCATCAATCTTCTGCCCTTGTTTGATGCATGTCTCACTAACTTGCTCTATTTCAGTATGGAGATTGCTCCGACCCAATTCCATCTCAGCTCTGATGTCACTACACTCCCTATTTACCTTACTTTCTAAATTATTAATTTGCTTACTTATTTCTAACACCTTATGATCTATCTTATTACTAACATCATCGATCTTCTTATTAATACTAATACCCTGAGCTTCAATTTTCTCACTAATGACCGCTTCAATTTTCTTACTCATAATATTATTCTGAGATTCAATTTTCTCACTCATAATATTATTCTGAGATTCAATTTTCTCACTCATATTAATATTCTGAGATTCAATTTTCTCACTAATGGCATTATTCTGCTCAGTCATTTTGGACATCAGCAAATTAAATAAACCCAGGTCAATCACCCCTTTAATTTGATCTTGCGTGACAGCGTTTTCCTCAGTTTCTACTATTTTCTGACTTTCAGCAGGTCCCACCTTAGTCACCAACTTCCTATTTATGTTACCACCTTGGATTTCCTTGGACACAATAACCTCAGCCTCATCACCTGACTGCATATTGCTATCCTTGTCCATCTTCGGTTTCCTACTTATTTTTCGCGATCTCAAAGCTATTTCCCCTTGCAATTCCTCTGACATTACCCCTTAAATACAAACTTCAACAAAATGACCTTCCTAACATTACTCGGTGAATTTAACATGTGCGTACTCATTAAAAGAACTGATCCATGTATATTGCCATTCAGAAACACTTTTTCTGAACCTTTCGAGTCCCACGTTGCTGGCGACACGTTGTGGCTACTCTCACCACTACTCTTATACTTTCATAACTTCCACACAATATACATAACATTTGTTTGAGCGCCAGTTGCTTCTTTAAGAAAAACAACAAAATTCGGTAGAGCATACCTCTTATATCAATTATCTCAAGGCGTGAGGTGATACACTCACATATTTGGCAATATACAGGGATATGGATCAGGAAAATATTAAATTACTGTTGCATTTCCACAATTGAGGATTGTACATGGAACTGGAATCACTTATTATAATTAAAAATAAAACTGAGTTTATGACTAAATTTACGTCACAATGAACTATCATTGACGTCTTTTAATTTAACTAAAGAAATATATCGTGAGATTTGCGGTACAAAGAAAAGGAAAATTTAATCTAAACAAAAAAAGCTATTGGCATGAACTTGAAGTGAGATGTGATATCGCCGCTGATTACATTCTTCTTCATGTTATGAATGCATAACATGTCTGATGCTTTAATTACCTGTAGTCTGCATACACCGCTGTTGAACTTGAAATTCTTGGGAAAACCTGTGAGCTGAAGTCGGGAGCCGTCTGTTGTAATCTTCTTATATAACAAGGAGTTGGCCTACATACCATGTACGCGTGTAGGGAGCTCCAATGTAATTACGTCCACTCAATATATTTTAAATAATTGGAAAATATTATAGAAACATCTTGTGAAGTCCATCCTCACAAGAAGATGATGTTTCTTTATCAGCATAGTACCCGTCTCTGCTCGGATACAAGCACCACTTGTAGACTTCCTCGATGATTACCTCTTCAAACACAACTCTTAGCTCTGACCATCACACTAAGACCACTTCTTCCATTTGATACATCTGACTGTTACATATGATCTCCACGATATAAACTGCTTATGAACTCAGTACTATGAACTGAATACCATTAACTGAGTACGATGAACTGAGTACCATTAACTGAGTACGATGAACTGAATACCTCTCCCTATCGTAGCATCACCTTATATCACCTCGCGATGACGACTCATCTCCCCACTCACTCTTCATCCCTTCCACTTCAACATACAGTAGCTGGCGAATACTGACACTTGGTCGCAATCACGTGTCCACGCACTGATGTCATCAGTCATGTGTCGTCTAAGCGTACCCAAGCGGTTTGAGAATGACTATGCCGAATGCGTCACCGGGAAATCTCCTTGCACAGTTAAACATAGCCTCGATTGCAAAATACTATGCCAGCTCATCTAGCCAAAGTTACAAGCCACAGCATGACAATATGAAACCAACAAATCTCACTTACTACAATACAGAATAATTACAAACATATTCACTTAACCTATGATGAAATAAAATAATATACGTGATACCTAATTATTACAGTCTAAATGATGAGAAACAGAAAATATAAAATCGGGTTAATAATAATAATAATAATAATAATAATAATAATAATAATAATAATAATAATAATAATAAATATTGAATGGAATCTGTAACCCTGTTGTACGGTTACAGCCTATGTGCAGAGAGTATGTAATTTTATTAAAGTGGTCGGAGTTTCAGTTCCGACGAGGCACTCTAAACACGTTCAGTAACTTGATTTTGCGGTCACAGCGTGGTTCCCTTTAAAGATCGGCAGCTTTTTTCCCTGCAATATTCTTGTAATTGTCGATGCTCTAACCTTCTCGTTCTAGCCTTTTATGGTCACTAATTGGAACTACAATGGCATGTAGAATCGTTCCCTACAGTATGTTACTCCGTGAAATTCACTTCCTGAGCATCTACTTCTGTTGTTAACCTACCGATGATCTCAGTTTCTTCTTCGAAAAAATTATTGTAAAATAACCTACTGTATATGAGTAACTTAAATTTCAGGAAGTGAATATCTTCTTCGTGTCCTAAGAAACTGTTCGGTCATACTCGTAACGTGCGAAATGGCTTCAAATGTTAAGGGGAGTTGAAATGACCTATGTTAAAACAGTCCCAGTGCTGCGTCGCTGTATTTCTGAAATCTTTGCAGCTAGAACTTTGAAATTCTTAAAGCTGCTCTTAATTGTTCTTCTTACTAACCTAAAAATTCTTAATTTATAGTTTAAGTAAGATTAAGCTCTGTTTATTTCTACTTTCAGTAATGCTCTTAAAACAGACTCTTGGCAGAGCTCTGATGGGCCTTTCCCTACCAAGCGACCGATGTCCAATCCGAGGACATGCAGATTACCAGGTGACACGTAGTCGGTGCGAATGGTTACGTCGCGCATTCCTATCTACGAAATGTCACTGTAAAATTTGTCACAAATGGAACATAATAATTGCTTTTACACAGTTGAAGTCTAAAATCTTCGGTAAATTAAGAAATATTTATTTTTGGAGAATATTATGTATACCTACTTCACTACTTTAAAGGTACTTTTGGTGCTACGCTCACAGTAGCACACATATGTCTTTTATTTTTGTCTTACACTTTCAACAATTTCGTGTGTGATGTCCGTGTTCACTGAAGTTCTTTGCTTTCGTTTCATTGCTTCAGTTGTCAATGACATAATTTCCTGAATTGTATCGCGATATGCAAGATTTAATAGGCGACAAAAAGCTATGGCCAATGTACATAAGAAGAATTCTGTGGACTAGTGATTTATTGGTCCAGGGATCATGCTATTTTTCTTTCAACAAAAATTATTTTTGTGGTACTTAGGATATTTCTCTGTAATGTGCAGCACCAAGTTATAGAATGCGCCCTTAGTTGTTTTCCCGTAGAGTTCCAGCCACATCACTATAACATGGTCATTTTCCTCATTGAAGAACGAAATAACATCGTGAATGCTGTTGACCTCCATTCTGCTGTTTGAACTGGCCACTCTAGTCATATGGACAAAGATAATGAGATTCCACAGACATAGCACTCCCATTCCTCGGTGCTAGCCCTGGACCTCAAGAAATTAACAAAAGATGGCACCAGCAGTGGAATACGACATAAAGGATTCCTGTCTACAGGCCTTAAGTATGCATTCATATTTCTCTAATAACGACAGTATTTCTTAATTTACCGTATATCTTTCACTTCATTTAAGTAAAAGCAATTATTATGTTCCATTTGTGACAAATTTCACAGTGACATTTCGTAGATAGGAATGCGCGATGTAACCGGTGCGACGAATTCTCTCGGCCGTCATTCTTGTTTGTCTAGCCCGGGGCCGCTGTCCCAATGTCGGTAGATCCTAAACTTTTCTGAGTGGACCTCGAGTCAGGTTCATGATGTGGCTGGGAATCGAACCCGGGACCTCCATGTAAAAAGCAGCCCCGCTAACCCTATATCGCGGGACGGGCTTCAAGTGATGTTTAAAACAAACAAGCAAACAAAACTCATACAAACAAACAAACAAACAAACAAACAAACAAACAAACAAACAAACAAACAAACAGGCCTTGGCCTACGAAGTGACCGCTGCTCAAACAAAAAGCGTGCAGATTACTTGGTGACATGTAGTCAGCGCGACGAATCCTCTCGCCTGTTATTCTTAGCTTTGTTGATTGGGACCGCCATGTAGGCTGAATAAACGCCGAACCATCTTCAGATCCAGCTAAGCGTGGCCGAGAGTCGTATCTGGGGTCTCCGCGTACGAGAAAAAAATATTATGTAAATGAATCTAATTCAAGGGGAAACGCGAGTGTTTTGTATGATTTCGATTCAGTAACTTTCCTTTAATTTTTAATTCTGCGAACATTTGAATATTATCAGCTTACTAGTGCGTGAGATATAGGGACACATTACATCGAAAATGATGAACACTACAAATTGAGACTGAGGTAATTCTAAATGAACACTTATGCAACGAGAACTGAATTACAAACAATTACATAATTGTAAGCAGACGTATTTATTATGGCAAACCCAACAACATAAGCAACTGTACAAATGAATGTTAATCAGAAGATTTTGAAAATGCAAAGATTTCTTCAGAAGTACGTCAAAAGTGGAGTCATTTTGACTTAGTAAAGATTAAAAAGAAATGATTATTCATGAATGAATTTCGCAACCTATAATTTTAAAAAATAAATCAAGAAATTATGTAATTATGGGATAAAAACCTGAACAAGTGAATGTTTTTGATTTTTAGCGTTCTACCCCTCTTAAATACCTTTCTCAGCCATCAAAGAAAGTACTTTGAGAGATTTCTTACCTCCAACACAAGTACATACCAGGGTAATATTACAAATACAGGTCACTGGAACAAGTCAGTACAGACATCACAGCCACACAGGTTGCACTAGTCCATGTGGGTGACTAAAGTGGATATGTTCCTGAAAGAATATTCATTTGGGACCACGCTTCCCGTGTTATAAATATCAATATTTTCCCCCAAATTTTGACTGATTTTCCACCCTTTTTGCTCGTAGTTTACATGGACATTTTCTAAAATGTATAAAATACCATGGATAAAGCCAGCGACTTAGTCTTAATAGCAGACTATTTTAACCGAGTCAATGAAGACTAACTTGCCTGAACTAGAAAGACGTGGGTGTTCAGTTTTTAATTCAAGAACTCAGTCGTCCTCGGCTGTGTACATCATCCTCCAGCAATTTTCCTCGAACTTAATTTAGTTTATGAATATGCCATCCATGACTAAACAGGCCGATTTCCACACAAGTTGCACTGAATAGATGGTGGGGACCTCGGTTGACTTTGACGCAACTTTCGAGTTTGTCGTTTAGCCTCTTCGCTTATACAGCAATCCTCTTCAACTGACTTTATGGCAACAGAGACAGTATGGAGCCAAAGTGAATTATTTCCAGCAAGTGGATCCCAGGATTATGGGTCGATACCTGCCAACTTCATCATATTCTTAAAATGGTCTTTGTAGCGCTTCAAAGGGGCTCCTTTAGACCCCATGTCGGAGCAAAGTTCACCGTAAAAGACTTTGCAAGGAAATCTGGTATCGTCCGTACGATGTACATGCCCTGTCCATCTAATCTGATGACCAATAATGGTGGTTTCTATGCTACTGATGTGCACTATCTCGAGAACAATAAGTTTGGAGACATGGTCTCCCTATTTGATGTTCAAATTGTTGTAAGGTTTTGGTGCTGCTGACCCGAGACGAGCGCTGCCTAGTCAAGTGGTCTGTAGACTGTCACGTGGTTAGCGTATTTTTTGGCATTCCTTATCCACTATTTCAGACAGTTCCTCTGCTGATATCATAAGGCTGAATTTTCACATGTCCGACCCTCACACCAGGATTAAAATTCTTGGACAAATTTGGGATCGAAACAGCATCCTCCCATTAAGATGAAGAGATGGTACCCCTACACCACTGGACTAGTCATTTAGTCACATACCTGGAAGTCAATATCGAACCATTGGCTTGGTACGAGAATCTGAGGTTTATTAACTACGACAACGATTGGATCATGTTCAGTATTTTCGTCCAAATAGGCCAAAACTTGATATGAAGGTATAAGCGCTGTTTTACGTGATGTCTCTAACTGTTCACTACGTAGTGCATGTTTATTCACCGTGCTGAGTGACTCAGATGATAGGGCAATGGCTTTCTGAACCCACGTTGACGGGTTCGACTCCGGCAAAGTCTTGTGGTATTTGAAATCAGATTCATGTCACCAGATTTACCAGCACGTGAAAGAAAATCTCAAACAAAATTCCCTAGATTTCGGCGTTACCTCAAACCGAAAGATTAGTTATTGGGACGTACACCCAAAGCATTACGTGCCTTTTTATGGACCCGGTTCATCTAGTTCATTCATTAACGTACTGTATATAAATGCCTTAACAAGCAAATGTAATTTGAAAGTAATGGACATGAAGTGATGCTCGCCTATTCGGAAATGGGTGCAATAACCTTCCGCAAAGGCCAAGACTTTGCTTAAACAACATTGAAGATGAATGACCGTGTACAAATGTAGTCATTAAGTACACAGTGTGTGTCTGAAAAAACATGTACTTCACCTGCCATGTGAGTTGGCAAGCCATGTCACATTACGTGTACAAGACCCTTTCCAAGTTACGTGAGGAACAAGTAAATAAGAACGCTAGTTTCTTCAAATTTATCCATTAATATAATTGTCTTCGAGAAGGCCGATAGCAAATAGCTGCTTGTAAGATGTGATTATTTAAATGCTGTAGTTTAATGTAATTCCATCCACGGCTCGACATTTTCAAAGCGTCAGAAGTAGATTACGGTATGCATTTTTAAGAAGCCCCTCTGTGGTGAGTATCCTTCTATTTTGCCTAGCATTAAAAACAATCGTGTGTACCGGCACATGACAGAAAATTATTGGAAGGCAGTTGTGTTTTCTTTTTCTGACCTTACTCGGATGAGTGTTCGACGACGAGGAGGTGGGGAAGGTCTAAGATTGGGAAGGAGCCTGCCATATGACTACTGTGAAGCCCTAGCATTTGCCTGGGATGGAGATAGGACACTATGGAACACCATCCTCACTTGTCAGAGCTTCCGGTGGTGGGGTTCAAGCCCACGCAGTAAACTCCCTCTGTGAAGTCAACTGAACAGAGCCGTGTGACTAACAGTTGACCACAGGATGGCTAAGACACAAGATCTATGTGCACTTGATCGCGGCTAAGTTATCGGTATGGGCACCATGTCAATAGTGTTTTATGAGTACGTGGATTTGGGAAATACCACCATCATCAGGATCAACTGCAGTGGAGTACAATGTGTTGATAAGGAAGGTCACCGTCGGCTAGCTCGGATGGCAAGAGGTGATAGAGTGCAGCAGATCACTAGTGAATTCAATGCTGATCAACAACTAAGTGTGAGCAGAACCATCTCGTCGCAATAGGGTATAGGAGTCCCCTTCCACAGGGGTTCCTCTGCTCACCGCACGCCAGAAGACACAATGACTGATATGGGCTAAAGAAAACCGCCATCGGACTTTCGAGTTTGGAAAAAGGTCACCTGGTCAGATGAGTCGAGGTTCGATGGCAGGGTACGAGAGCATCACGCAGCATACGAGACAATGGGTCCCAGCAGGTTACAGCTCAGTTGGTGGTAGTGGTATCCTGAATGAGAACTGTTCACGTGGGATGAAATGAACTTATGGTATATCTGCCAACGTCCCTCGCCGACAAACGTTTCAAGAACCTGCTATCTGGGCATGTCCACCCATTTGTTCGCCTGCAGCACTCGATTGGTTCAATAAAAGCTCCACAGACATGAAGATGCGTGCTTAGTCCTAATGGTCACCGGACCTCAGTCCTATTGAGAGAATCTGAGATACTATCGAGACGGATCTGCGCACTCTGCACTATGCTCCGACCAATCTCCGTGCATTATGGGAGGTTGTGCGGTCACAGATGACTATGGCTCCCTAACGCCTTCGGTACCTTGTTGGGTCCATGCCACGCCACGTCACTGCCAACATCAGGGCTACACGCTACTAGCCAGGTATCTCTAATTCAATTGCTCATTATTGTATCGTCTCAATTGTGCTGAGATAGAATGGATATTGCTTTATTTATTTATTTATTTATTTTTTTTTTTTTAAACTGCAGTTCACTTCGAAAGCTGACCTCACCACTGCAATCGCATCGCCAGTCCTGTTCATATTCTTACTTTTGACATCGTTGGGTGTCAATAAATATCTCATAACGAAAATAACTGATATTTCAAATTCTAATAATGCAATCTGCTAGGAACTGTATTACCGCGATTGCTGGAGTGCTCCGGCTCGTCAATATTTTTAGTGTCCATTGCAGCACTGTAAATTTGAAGAGTTTTTAGTGAATGCCGTTGTATAGTTAATCTCATTAGTGAATTAAAAGGCACGTCGTCGCGGAAGGTTTCAGTATTAATCAGCAAAAAAGAAAAGCAAAGTCATCTCCGTACAGTCCATGAAGGCCCTTGGAGGGGTGGAAGGTAAAGGCTTCCATTATTCGTAACCTCGGCACGTGATGGGGTAGAGTGGTTAGCTCTATTCCCGGCCGCCTTTGCCCCCAGGAATTAACCTGATACTCATTTATGGTGTAGGCTGAGTGAACCTCAGGTTCAGTATTAATCAGGGTGCATCAGAATATAATAAACGGATGGAAATTGTCGCTCTCAGTTTAAGATGGCAGTTCATGTGAATAAATATACTAAAGAAACGGTGTAATATTTTATAGACAAGTGTACAGGGACGTTATAGTGACCCAAGCTCTCAGATATTACATTACAGAAAATGTCCCTTCTTCCAAAACAACGTCTGTTTCTTCCTCGTCTTTGGGAAGTTTCTCTCAATCTGGTAACATTGATTGATAAACTTGTAGTATTCTGTCATGTTGAGATTTGAACCAGCGTTTAGAACAATCTAAACTTTTGACCTTGTTCAAAGCTACTCCCCTGGAGGGGGGAGGTGGGCCTCGTAGATGGTGACGCCGTCTCTCAGGCCAGAAGATTTGTGTTGGAGAATGAGATGAAGATGAAAGGGTTGGCGGCCGTGGCCTATACTAGGAACTGTCACGATATTCCTCCTGAGTGCAGGAGAATGGAAAAGCATTCTCAGGACAGCCGACGGTGGGGAGCAGCCCCTTTCCGTCTCCCGAATACACAGGCGTAGAACCACGGTAGAGCCGTGGCCACCCCTCCTCTGCTCGGTTGGCCGGTCGGAGTGCAGAGTTGTTGGACCACGGACCAGCCGCGACCGAGACCCACTATTGTTCAAAGTACTACTACGACATTGTTTTGATTCCTACCCTGAATGGGGGGGGGGGCTCCTAGACGGTGGCGCCGTCTCTCAGGCCAGAAGATTTGAATTGGAGAATGAGATGTGCGGTGAAGATGAAAGGGTTGGCGGCCGTAGCCTATGCTAGGAACTGTCACGATATTCGCCTGAGTGCAGGAGAATGGAAAAGCATTCTCAGGACAGCCGACGGTGGGGTGGAGCCCCTCTCACTCTCCCGAACACACAGGCGTAGAACCACGGTAGAGCCGTGGCCACCCCTCCTCTGCTCGGTCGGCCGGTCGGAGTGCAGAGCTGTTGACCACGGACCAGCCGTGGCCACATCGGCGTCTCCAAAAACCGTAAAAGTATTTAGTAGGACGGAAAACAAATAACAATATTATTGGACTTACGTTGCATCCATAGTATCACAATCTATCTCAGCGACACTAATGTCGGTCGATTTCAATTATTTTTACATGTCACTCCCTCCCCTAGGTGTGTTAGAAATTGCAGTTTTGTCTCTAGACGCCTGTCATTTTTAATCGTTTAGTTTCGCCAATATCTTTACGTAAATATTGCTCATTAACTGTGTGCAACCCGTTAAGTACAGAATATCTTGAGGGCTATGGGCAAACCTTCACCTGCATTTCTTGGAGTGGTCATTGAGCGACATGTTATAGTTTACTTTTTTGTTAAATAGATTAGTTAAGCATTAGGAAATACCTCATAAGTTGTCACTAAATGTACTGTAAGCTAAGTTTGATCTCAAATTCTATCGATTCCTCTCATTTAGATGTTTCCAGATATTTGCTTTTCCGAATGCCATTCTGCTCCACCATACAGCAACAACTATTGGGCTCAACCACAATTATGATTTCATGTTGCATAGTCTATCCACACTCCACTGACCTAGCTAACTATGGGTTGAAAACTTTGTTGCTATTTATTGGAGTGTAAGTGGGACTGAGCAGATTTTGCGTTCACATTTCATGCAAATTTAACTCTTTCAACTCAGTGTTGTAAGAAATACACAGTTCTGATAACGTCTTAGTCCTGGCCCTGCGGTAGTGTGCAGTTTCTAAGTCCTTCAACTTCTACTCGAAATTATATTTTCTACAGAAATTTTTTCATCATGCTTTTGTATATATCTTAGGTCATATTAAATTTAGCACCTAAGAAGAAATCAAAACAAAATTAAATCTCTTTTTTTCAATTTACTTTACGTCTCACCGACAACGATAGGTCTTATGGCGACATGGGATAGGAAAGGGCTAGGAGTGGGAAGGAAGCAGCCGTGGCCGTAATTAAGGTACAGCCCCAGCATTTGCCTGGTGTGAAAATGAGAAACTACGGAAAATCATCTTCTGGGCTGCCGACAGTGGGATTCGAACCCACTATCTTCCGGATGCAAGCTCACAGCTGCGCGCTCCTAACCGCACAACCAACTCGCCCGGTGACAGAAGTTTCACTAAAGCCCTGGTTGCTACATGAAGTACTAATGAACATGGCTTTAGCTAAGATGCCACATATTGGATTTATCTATTACATAGCCTCACACGTAGCAAAACAGATATGGTGAACTTATCGACGCCGTAATGTCCACTTTCACTGAAAATAAAAAATAAGCAAATGCGAATGCTCGGCTTTGTATGAAAAATAACGAAATATAATGAAAATAGTTCTCGATGGATGCTGTTTATGAAAAATAAAACTTTGTCAACATCTTCAAAACCTAACGCGATAGAGCAAAACGGTTTTCGGATTTGAAATCAGCATGAAAAATTGCACTAGAAACGGTAAACATCATGTCAGATATCTACCCCTTGTAAATCAGCGTTATACTTTCGTTCCTATAAAATAAGCACCGACCTGGAAACACCCAATCATATTATCAATATCAGAGGAAAGAGTGCGTATACCAAATAAGTCCCTGAGAATTCTCACATTCTATAAACAAACGGTCATTGGAGAAAACAGTTAGTGGGGAAGGCCATGCAGTATTCGGAGCACATACTGAGGTGTCTCCAGGTCACGCAAGGTCTCGGCCGTTAAGGGACGTTCTCTCATTGTGCATGCAATGTCGCTCCCAATTCACGACAATGTGCCAGCACTTCCGTCATGATGTGTGTATGGCCACAACCTTGAGTGCCATCACGGGCACTCGGCTAGTGGCTCTCACCCTATACGGACTATCGCACCCGCCCGAGTAGGCAAGGTTCGGTTCTGCCCAAGTAGACCGTCACTTACCCAAGTTCTAACGTCTTTGGAGGAAGTTCACGTATCACAGTAGGTTTTCTATGAGGCTTTCAATTTCCGAGAGAAAACCTCTTACTGTTACATGAAGATAAGGTCACTGAATTACCAGAAGTGTTGCATGTAAGATCTTCAAAGTATTGAGAAGAAATTATAAACCATCCCACCTTGGTTTCGAATATCGTTCAAAGTTCTTAGTGAATTATAGAAAAAAATATCTGCTCCTGTTACTAATTACCAAGATTTTGCCTGAACATTCTGTTCTTCTTGGTTGTGCTGTCACTTCTTATGGTCAGATAGTAACCAATATAAACCAAGTGTGCTAAAGTAACATAAACACAAGTGAAAATAATCCAACAAAGAGGAATTGTGATCATTCACAAGTGAGCGTACGAAGTCACGTTACAGACAGGAAGTCCTCATAAAGGTAAAAGTGTGTTTCGGGAGAAGTTTACAGTGCACCGGAAGTAGGAGTCAGTTCACGTGCCATTGAGGAAGTGTGAGTGAGTGTGTGGTAATATTTAGAGGAAGGAATTACATGCCTCTGTTACGGTTATGGTAAGTGTGTGTCAAGACTGCTAAAACGATTTGCATCGTAAGGATAATAATAATGCACTGTTAATTAGCAAGTAAGACAGAGCGAGCTAGTGAGAGAGAAGCCGTGATGGTAGCGGAACTAGCGAGCTTCACAGTCGACAGTAGAGACAGCAACAAGTCAGTCGGCAGTAAGAGCGGTGGCCATCCTCGCTGGATCCAAGCGGCCACCAAAAGTCACGATCATAGTAGCGTGTTGCGCCCCATGTACTCGGCCGTGACCAAGGGTGGGGCCAGTACTAGCAGTCCGGGATGGAGCAGTGCGGAGCAGGAGGCCACAGGGGACCCTACAGGGCTGCTCAGTCGGCCGCGAGGAATAGTAGGTCTCGTAGGGCCTTACAGAGTGTCACAAAAGCCTCCAGGCATGTTCTTCCTACGGGAGGAGGAACTGGTCGAAGAGACCTCTAAGACGCCCTCACCAGATGGCGTGGGAGAAGTAAGTCCAACCCCCGGCCGGGAGAACTGGAAGCTGCAAGAGAACACCGCCACTCTCTGCGGGGGCGGAGACTTGCGGAAGACGGACGACAATGGCATCATGTCCATGACCGATGTGTGGCCCAAGGACTGGGGATGTGAGTATTATCTTATTTTTATATGTTATACTGTGTCTAATACTTGTACTTGCTGTAAAATTGACGTATGTAATGTGTTCGAAACAGTCTCATGTTGGTTTATTCTTCAATGTTTACCCCGGTGTGAATTCAGAGAAAACCACGATTAACGTTTATGTTAAAACAGTGATTAGATTATTCCTATGTCGCGCCAAATTAGCGGTGCATTCTTCTCACTCTGTCGGAGAAATTAGAGCGAAACAATGATTGTATCGGTATTAAGTGTGATGTACTTCAGCATTAAGAAATGCTCCTTATAACCTTAGAGGAAAAGAGGATGCCCCTGACAAGTGTCTATCAAGTTGTGCTAATTTCAGTTCTGCGACAACCATTGATTCTTCGAACTGCATCGCCAGTTCCTTCACAATTACAGGTGTGCGTTAATAATATATTGTTCTTAAATTACTTCTTATTTCATCGTGCGTGCGATGAGTAATATATATCTATGAATTGTGTTGTTGTTGTTGCCATCTCGTGTACTTATCTGCGTAGTGATTTAATGCTTGAAGACCTGTATCATCGTAGTGTCTGTCGTAGTCTTTAAATTTGTAGTTACTGCAATTTAAGTACTGGGTAGCAGAACTTTATATAATCTCTCCTCCAAGCATTTCTTGAAGAGTCTGTGGAGATGTAAATACATTATAAAGCATGTTGAGGATGGTCACTGTCTACACTAGTATGTAATCCCGATAGTCTGTTATTGTTTTGGCTGGGTCGACAGCATTGCTTGATCAATTATCAGCATGGTCGACTGAAAAATGCTCCCCACCTGTGCCCAATAATTGGGGATCGAATCCCTGTGTCAGCAATCAGTATTTATCAATACGTAAATACGAGAGATATGTATCAAATAATTTAAAGGACAATATTCTGGCACAGGCTTTGAAACTCTTTAATGCCGACAGTTCTTAAAAGAGAGTGAAGCACATAATATCTATTATTATTATTAGTTACGTGTGAAGTGATTTATAGTATCGATTAGTTACGTGTGAAGTGGTTCAAAGTATCTGTTAGTTATGTGTGAAGTGATTTATAGTATCTGTATTATTATATTTATTATTATTATTATTATTATTATTATTATTATTATTAAGAATACATAGTATTAAGACTGCTTCAGACTGCGCATGTTAGCAACGAATTTAATTAGTGGTGCTATTTATTGTTTCAAAGGGAAGTACTGCGAAGTGACAATCCCCTCTTAAGGGAAAAATGCTCCTAATCCTCGAAAAATAGGAATATAGGCAAATCTCACGAACCTAATACCATCGGCACTATAAGAGTTGGGCAAGGGAGGCCGGATGGGAAAGAGGAAAGCGAGAAATGTGGTAAAGTAAGTGGAAACATTGGCAGGCTCGTCTAGAGGCCCGGTGGTCGCCAATTGACGCTCCTGGGGTTACACCTTTTAGTTGCAACCAGCTCGGGTACAACCTCAATGTATTCTACCGCCCTCATCCACAGGGTAAAGGGGCGGATAAATTCGAATACAGAACCAGAATCGTCATGCAAATCCCGTAAGTATATTACAATATTTCATCATGTGAAGTATAATATGATCAACAGAGCCGGTGTGAGAGTTCTCTCTTTTTGTTACTTGGCTGTTATTCACAAACCAAGGTCAGCCGAATTGAATTGTTATCTGAGGGCCAATCAGGTGCTAGTCAATAGATAGTCTCATTCGATATTAAAATATGCCGAGAATTATACGTAATTATCCTGTTAACGCAACGTGATATTGGCGTTTTTCTACATGCTGTTCCACGAAACGTACCTCAAGTAAAAAGAAAAATCGGTCCAGATTCCTTTTGCTAAATTGTATACCGGTTGTTTTTAGCGGAACCCGTGTGCCAAGCAGCAGAAAAAATGAGTAGTAGATAATGTAGAAGTCCACCTCTGTGGTGTAGTGGTTAGTGTAGTGTGATTATTTGCCATACCCCCCCCCCCCCCTCCGAGGCCCGAGTTCGATTCCCGGCTCTTACCGGGTGAGTTGGCCGACGGTTAGAGCCGCGTGGCAGTGAGCTTACATCCGAGAGATAGTGGGTTCGAATCCTACTGTCGGCAGCCCTGAAGATGGTTTCCCGTTTTCACACCAGGCAAATGCTGAGTTTGTACTTTAATTAAGGCCACAGCCGCCTCCTTCCAACTCTTAGGCTTTTCCTATCCCATCATCGCCATAAGACCTATATGTGTCGGTGCAACGTAAAGCCACTAGCAAATAAAAAAAAAGATTCCCGGTTCTGCCACGAAATTTGAAAAGTGGCACGAGGACTGGAACGGTGTCCATTCAGAAGGGGTTCTACTCCCACCTCAGCCACCCTCGAAGTTGTTTTCCTTGGTTGACTACTTCTTCTCCATTCAAATGGCGGGATGGTTCTTAACTTAAGGCCACGGACGCTTCCTTCCCTTGCCTATTCTTCCCATCTCCCACAGCATAGCAGGTGAGGCCGCCTGGACGTGTTAACGGGCTGCAGCTATGGAGCCAACCTCTGCATACGGCTGTCCTGAGAATGGTGTTATGTAGTTTCCCATTTTCACTTCCAGACACATGCTGGGGCAACAATGATCGCTTCCTTCCCAGTCCTAGCTCTTTCCTTTTCCATCGTCACCATAAGACCCGTGTGGTGTAGTGGTCTGAATCTTTTTCGGAAACGCCGGATTTAATTTCGGAATGTAAGGATTTTAATTCTGGAATGAGGACTGCAACGGGGTTCATGAAAACAACTGAGGTGCTCCCTCTCATGAAAAATAGCAGACCCGTCCACGCATACGGCTGACCACGTGACAATCGGGCAATTTGGGTGGGCAGCAGTCATCTTGTAGACCAAGGTCATTCATGGGTTATAGGTGCCAGAGGTTTCGTTAGTATCTTCATAGAGACTCAGAGGCTGAACGCTGAAAGACCAGTCTATATTAAAATCTATGTTTCTCTTATTATTATTATTATTATTATTATTATTATTATTATTATTATTATTATTATCCCTGCTTGTGGCCATGATCTGTAATGCGTCAAGCCTATATGGTTAGTTGGTTCGAATACTGTTCGTGGAGAAAAAAATCACCATTACAATGTTGGCCGGCAGGGTAGGATAAATGGCCATATGCTATACAATTTCTAATCACTAGATTGCGTACCAAAACTCCGGGTTCAAATCCAAACCTCTCGGCAGTGTTCATGAGGAGTGAGGAAACATGTCACTGTTGATGGGGATTCGTTCTGATACAAACCCTTGGTATTATTCCATAAGAGTAGGCTATGAGCCGGCACCGGATTTCACACTTTCCCTACTTCATTATCACAGACGTGCAGGTCGCCCTTGGGCGTTAACCTTATTATACTTATTTTATGTCCGGCCGTTGGTTGAATGGTCAATGTCACTGTCTTCGCTTTAGAGGGTTCCGAGCTCGATTCCTAACAGGTTCGGAGATTTTACCTGCACTTGGTTCATTCTTGTGGCTCGGGAAATATGTGTTTCTTTCAATATATACTTCTCCACACATCACGCTACCAACCATCACACAGAAACGCGCAATACTGAATAAATTCCTCTTTATAGGGTTGGCATTTGAAAGGGCATCTAGTCATAAAACTTGTGTGAACAGTTCACGCCCGTGACCGGAAAAAGTGGCGGGCGGAGGAAATGAAAGGTGCCTTTTAAATACCAGCCCTATATACTTTTGTATATAGAAATCGTATAATAAACTATAGTTTTATGAAATCTTTCTTACCGAGCTCGATAGCTGCAGTCGCTTAAGTGCGGCCAGTATCCAGTATTCGGGAGATAGTAGGTTCGAATCCCACTGTCGGCAGTCCTGAAGATGGCTTTCCGTGGTTTCCATTTTCACACCAGGCAAATGCTGAGGCTGTACCTTAATTAAGGCCACGGCCGCTTCCTTCCCACTCCTAGTCCTTTCCTTTCCCATCGTCGCCATAAGACATATCTGTGTCGGTGCGACGTAAAGCCAATAGCAAAAAAAATATTTCTTATTGTATTTCACTGCAGTATTTTGGGCGCTAAGTTTGTTTTGTATTCCTTAGGTAATAAACTCTTGCTACAAGAGGATGGACAAAACACACATAAAGACTGACGGTGTCTATTCCGTTATTCGAACCTCTGATCTCAGCCCTGTAGCATAGTGTTTGACAAGGACGGGTTTTTAAGTCTCGTATTGTCTAGTATAAAATTTGGCCTCGTTGTCGAGTGTCAGCTGAGTCAGGTAAGTTGCAGTACCTGCAGTTTGTTCGGTCGGCGGCGTGTGGCGGAGGCTCAGACCCGTTAGTTCATGGTTGTGATCTTCTACGACTACGCCCTCCCCCGCCTGTATTACGCACCTCGTACACAGCTGGAGTTACATCAGCGTGCTTGGTGCGTTTTAAAGAGCAAGTTCATAAATCAGCAGCACTTCATACTTTGAGTAGAGAGTTCGATTCCGGCTTAGTACTGTGGTATTTGAAGGTGCTTAAATACAGTACGTTAGCCTCATGTCGGCAGATTTACTAGCACGTAAAGGAACTTCTGCAGGACAAACTTCCGGTGCCTCGGCGTTCCTAAAGATCGTAGGAGTAGTTAAAGGAACGTACAGTAATAATAATAATAATAATAATAATAATAATAATAATAATAATAATAATAATAATAATAATAATTGGCAGTTGCTGTATAATACCAAGTAATAGCCACAAACAATTGCAAAAAGTGCATCATCAAAGACACCAGCGTAATCTCCGATAAAAGCAGACGATGCTCCGTTCATCTCGAGACCATCGACGATATCACTGCAGGCTGCCCAGTACTTGCCTCTGTAGAATACCCGAGATGGCACAAGCATATCGCGGGAATTACACACCAGGCACTTGCTCAGGAAAACCAATTAACTCAGGAGCGTATCCCTTATTACAAGTACCACCCAACACCATTCCTGGAGAACGAGTCGATTAAGCTTTATTGGGATACTGCTGTAGTGGCAGACAAAACAGTCAACCATAACAGATCAGACATCATATTGGTAAACAAGAAAACTGGGACAACTTTCATTGCTGACATCGCAATCCCTAATGACACCAACATCGACAGGAAGTACCATGAAAAAGTCTGCAAGTACAAAAAACTTGCAGAAGATATCAAGAGGATCTGGAATATGCTATGCTATTTGCTTTACGTCGCACCGACACAGATAGGTCTTATGCGAACGGTGGGATAGGAAAGGCCTAGGAGTGGGAAGGAAGCGGCCGTGGCCTTCATTAAGGTACAGCCGCAGCATTTGCCTGGTGTAAAAATAGGAAACCACGGTAAACCATCTTCAGGGCTGCCGACAGTGGGGTTCGAACCCACTATCGCCCGGATGCAAGCTCACAGCCGCGCGCCCCTAACCGCACGGCCAACTCGCCCGGTATCTGGAAGATGAAACTGGTATGGATAGTCCGTGTGATTCTGTCAGTCAACAGCCTCATTCCACACACACTTCACAAGAGTCTGCAAGAACTGGGTCTTCCACCGAACATCTACAAAATTATGCAACATTCTGTCCTCCTGTCAACATGCAACATTGTGGATCGTTCCTCTCGCAAGAATGAAGATTCCGTGTACCTGTACATCTATGTTTGTGTTATAATGAGTAAATACTTTAATTATTGTAAGGTACTTGGTGCATCCCGTGCCCCGTTACTACCCATATTTTCTCTGGAAAAGTGTATATAATAATAATAATAATAATAATAATAATAATAATAATAATAATAATAATAATATGCTCACTGCAATTATAAATCGTTCTGGCCGAGTATAGCATTGTTTGTATGACGCTCAAGTTTAAAACATCGAATCCCTGCACAGTGGTGTTGACATTTCAGAGTGCTTACAATAAAGAACCGAAATGTCACCTTATATTCGACGCTAAAAGTAAAGCACAGTTATTAAAAATTATGTCATCATGTCAGCCTCGGTCGGTTTACACGTAACTTGAAATATAAAGGCTACTTTTAATTAAGAACCCTTTGCCAATAAAACAAGAATCACTGCATATTATTTGTTATTTACTTTTGGTGGTGGTGTTATATTCACTTCTACAGACCTTCAGCTACATTAGAGCCATACTTATGTATGGGACAAACTTTTATAGACCCTCGTCGTAGGAATCTGCCACCTACGATGAAAATCATTTTTGAATCATCCTTTTCACTTTGTCATCGATGTGAAAACGCTTGCCACCGAGAAACTTCTTCAGGTGCATAAAAAGATGGCAGTCACTACGCGCAAGGTCGGAGCTGCAATAATAATAATAATAATAATGTCCGCCTCTGTGGTGTAGTGGTTAGCGTGATTAGCTGCCACCCCCGGAGGCCCGGGTTCGATTCCCGGCTCTGCCACGAAATTTGAAAAGTGGTACGAGGGCTGGAACGGGGTCCACTCAGCCTCGGGAGGTCAACTGAGTAGAGGTGGGTTCGATTCCCACCTCAGCCATCCTGGAAGTGGTTTTCCGTGGTTTCCCACTTCTCCTCCAGGCGAATGCCGGGATGGTACCTAACTTAAGGCCACGGCCGCTTCCTTCCCTCTTCCTTGCCTATCCCTTCCTTGTCCCTGTTCAGCATAGCAGGTGAGGCCGCCTGGGCGAGGTACTGGTCATACTCCCCAGTTGTATCCCCCGACCAAGAGTCTGAAGCTCCAGGACACTGCCCTTGAGGCGGTAGAGGTGGGATCCCTCGCTAAGTCCGAGGGAAAAACCGAACCTGGAGGGTAAACAGATGATGATGATGATGATGATAATAATAATAATAATAATAACAATAATAATAATGTTTTACCTTTACGTCCCCCTAACTGCTTTTGCTGTTTTCGGAGACGCTGAGGTGCCGGAATTTAGTACCGGGGGAGTTCGTTACCGGGCTGAGCCAGGTTCGAACCTATCAACTTGGGGTCAGAAGGCCAGCGCCTGAAACGTCTGAGGCACTCGGCCCCGCGGTCGGAGCTGTACGAAGGGTGCGGCCACCCAAAGGACTGGATGGGTACCTGCGTTTAAACAGCTGAATTGTACCTCGCATTGTCATGAAGTATAAATAATCCAGCAGACAAGAGGCCACGGCGTTTATTCTCGATTGCACGTCTAAGCTTTCCCAACGTAAGGCAGTAGGAAGCTGCATTTACAATCGCTACTTACAGCATGGAGTCCAACAGCAGAACCCTGTGCCTGTCCCAAAACACCGTTGCCACACTCTTGTAGGTTGAGAATGTTTGAACTTAGTTTCAGACGCATAGATAGGGTGTTGTCACTACATCGATTGCTGCTTGATATCAGGCGTCCCTTAAAACACCCATGTATAAGTTACGAAGTGGTCCGATAAATCATACCCTTCCTCATGGTACTGGATAAAAAATATCAAAGCACTGGCATATCTCTTTATTTTGTGTTCTTCCGTCGGCAATTTCGGAACCCATCGTTTGTACAGCTTCTTGAAGCCCAAGCTTTCTGTGTACAGAACAGACCTTGGCACTGTTGCGTGTTTCTGTAGTGGTTGATAGTCTGAACTGATGAGATGCAATTAAAATTACCGAGCCGGCCGGGTTCAATTCATGCTTGACTTCTGATCTACCCTGCATTTTTTGCCACATATACTTAACTTTTCGCCGACCCCGCAGTGTAGGGGTAGCGTGCCTGCCTCTTACCCGGAGGCCCCGGGTTCGATTCCCGACCAGGTCAGGCATTTTACCTGCATCTGAGGGCTGGTTCGAGGTCAACTCAGCCTACGTGATTACAATTGAGGAGCTATCTGACGGTGAGATAGCGGCCCCGGTCTAGAAAGCCAAGAATAACGGCCGAGAGGATCCGTCGTGCTGACCACATGACACCTCGTAATCTGCAGGCCTTCGGGCTGAGCAGCGGTCGCTTGGTAGGCCATGGTCTTTCGGGGCTATTGCGCCATGGGGTTTGGTTTGGTTTTATACTTAACTTTTCAGAACGAATATTGGTTTGACCAAACAACGAAGAACATTTTGAAATACATTATTACGGCCTACGTAGTGTGTGTCATTATGTCACGAGGCATATTGATTTATAGTACGTCTTCTATTTATAACCCAGTTAAGTTTGCAACGTAGATAACGGGACATACGACCTTTATATTTTACACTTTCAGCCTAATTATCAAGTATAAGAAGCTTTATGTCAAACGAGTAATTAATCATCATGTACTTGAGTAGGGGAATGATCTGTTTTGACCTCTGAATGTAACCGATTTAACCCAGTGGAATAGAACCTCCGAATAAGGCATACTTCCCTGTACGTGAACGTAACGGTCTACGAACCTGTGACCTAATATGTTCCTTTGTCTATCACGACTGCTTACTAATTTCAAGTAGGCCATTAGGTCTGGAGGTAGAAAGTAAAACATTGCCATGTGTGCTTTTTCTGAATTCTGTTAGGATAGATGACACTCTGGGTTCTTACTCTCAATACAAAGTTACGCAGCATATTTTTAGTAAATCTTCTCCCTTGTGTTTTACTTATCTTACGTAGGTAGTATGAAACAGTGTCTCATCCTTAAACACAGTCATAGACACAACGGTGTGTTGTTACTTTCTCGACACTTAGTCAAATTAATTCAGTAGTGCCGACATTGGTATATTGTGTGGGACATCAGTCCTTATGGCCTTCCATACACTTCACCTCTACCACCTACACCTACTAGA
This sequence comes from Anabrus simplex, assembly GCF_040414725.1. Lineage (NCBI taxonomy): Eukaryota > Metazoa > Arthropoda > Insecta > Orthoptera > Tettigoniidae > Anabrus > Anabrus simplex. Next base: position 144,975,209 of record NC_090267.1, on the reverse strand, counting down.
ATCCAGGCCATAATTATGTCCCCATACACTTCACTCCGAGAATAAGTAAAGTAGTCTCCCTCTGCTTTGGATAAGTTCTGTCAAATTTCTCTCTCCTCTAGATCGATTCTGATTTTGTGTTCTTATCTATCCACCTGAACTTCTACATTCCTCCGTAAAATCACATTTCAAATACTTCTCTTCCTGTCAGCACCAGCTAACGTCAATGTTTCACTTCAATGCAGAGTCAAGCATGAGCAAAACGCCTTCAAGAACGACGTTACACTATGTATTTTTAAATTCGAGATGGGCTGACCTTTCTTCAAAAAAGTCTAGTCTATATTCTACACCAGTGGTATTAAACTTTTTGGTTGGCGTACCCACAAAATCCAATTGTTTTACTTTTGTACCCCCGAAGTACGAGAGTACAGCAATTATACCAGAAATAACAAACGATTTTTGCTGCATACCAAATAATATTAACTACAATCATCATCGCCACCACTGGGTTCGGTTCCCTGCCGAGTCGGGGATTTTAACATTCATTGGTTAATTCCAATGGTTCGGGGGCTGTGTATTTGTGTTGTCCCCAACATTCCTGCAACTCACACACCACACATGACACTGTCCTCCACCACAGTAACACGCAGTTACCTATAAATGGCAGATGCCGCCCATCCTCATCAGAGGGTCTGCCTTACAAGGGCTATACTCGGCTAGAAATAGCCACAGGAAATTTTAAAAGAACACGTCACCATCTTGCGCAGCTCACCCCGGTTGCTCACACACTGAGACATGAAAGAGTTGCGGCTGGGGATGTAAGGTCACACGCCCTTTCAACTGAAAATCCCGCCCCAGCAATACCGGAATCAAACCACAGTCGCCGGGATGACAGGCAAGCAGCTAAGCCGCTAACCATCCTGTTCCTCAATAATAACAACAATGTATTATATTTATCATCGCTGGGCAAAGGAAACCTCGCAACTCCTTCGGAGTAAAGTTTACAGAAGAATTCCAAAACTGAGCGGTGAGCAATCCCTGGTATTTTCAGTGATTATGACAACTCAGTTATTCGACCATTGGAGTCTTCTGTTCCCTTCACAAGGAAACGCGGTTCTCTCGTGAGTGGAATAACGAGTTGTTCATTTCCTAGCAACGATGTGTATTATTAGTGCAACAATTATCATGGTACTGCTATTGAAGACAAATTGGAGTGAATGAGTGGATTTCGAAACAAAAACGAAAAGGAACAACGCAGCATATGTAAGCATTTTTACATACCTAGTCAAACTGACACATATTTTAGAGTGAATAGTTCAGAAAGGTGACTCTGTGTAGCGGTAGACAAAAACACTAAATCTAAACAAGACTTTCTTGAGAATGCTGTGGCTCAACTCTTTTCTGAACTATTCGCCGAAAATAGTCAGAAGTTACAACAATTTTGCGTAACCCTCGAGACGACCCCATGTACCACGTCATTCTGTGCCAGGCTATAATACCGTATAGTCTATTCACAAACTTCCCTTAAGATATAATTTGTTACTCAGATAACTTTAAACTCTCGACTTCCTTCGAAAATACTACTTTAGTTTTACCTTTCTTTACCTTAGGCTCTACTCTCAAGATAGCTCCCATACGTGTCTCACCTGCGTAGTTTCAAACAATAGGTAACATAGTAGGTTATAATTTATATTTCTTCGTCTTAAATTGTTCCATTCTACACATTTTTTATGATATTCTTCACACACTGTCCATTACAATTCGCGCATTAAAAGGGTAAAAAGATCGGGTGAATCCCTGATACCGATCTTGATAACTGCAGTCGCTTAAGTGCAGCCAGTATCCAGTATTCGGCAGATAGTGGGTTCGAACCCCACTGCCGACAGCTCTGAAGATGGTTTTCCGGGGTTTCCCATTTTTACACAAGGCAAATGCTGAGGTTGTACCTTAATTAAGGCCACGACCGCTTCCTTCCCACTCCTATCTCTTTCCTGTTCCATCGTCGGTATAAGACAACTTGTAAAAAAATCCCTGAAAACATTCTGTATCATTTCTCTCTTATCGTTCCCTCAGTTCTGAGGATCGTCATCTCCGAAGAGGCTATTGGTCAGTTGTCTCCATCTCTTGCGGTCCTCGGCCGGACGTGCTGCGCCAAACTCAGTTACACTGTTGATCATGTTCGACCATCGAATGGGAACTCGTCAACGATTTCTCTTGCTGGGAACATTTCCAAGAATGATGAGTTTTTCTGTGCTGGCATTCCCACGTCGCATAGTGTGTCCAAAGAAACGTTTTGTTTGCATATCGATGATAATCTGATTCTGAGGTTGAGGCTGAATAGGACGAGACTGGCATAAGTGGGAGCAATGCCAGACTCATCTGGGGTCCTGTGGTCAACAACCCACGCTCTCAAGGTGAAAGCCCCTGGGATTGTCCGTGTCGCCTCTTACGACAGGCAGGGGATACCGTGGATGTCTCCTACTGACCCTGTCCAGAGGGACATTTAACAGACAGAATAACGTGCTCTATACTTACGATAACATTAATTGTAACTAACTGCAGAATCGTTATCATTTGCAAATGAGGAATTAATTTCTTGTTGGCAACACTGAGATTCACTCAGCCTGCACCAAAAATGAGTACCAGGTTAATTCCTGGGGGCAAAGGCGGCCAACCACTCTACCCCCATCACGTACCGAGGTTACGAATGGTGGAAGCCTTTACCTTCCACCCCTCCAAGGGCCTTCATAGTCTGTACGGAGATGACTTTGCTTTGTTGGCAGCACTGAACATACAGTAAGTCAGTGAGTAGTAGTTCTTCAGTCTCTACAAACAAACTTCTTCCAAGAATGTTACCATAAACATAATTACAATTTCGTTAGGAGTTCTGTATCATATTTAAGATGGATTTGTCATTTTGTTGGTTATTATGGCAAAGGTGACAGGAAAAACTGGGTGTGTATAGACGAAAGTACAGACTCACTAGGACGCTATGTTGTTAACGTTAAGTTGGAAGAAAATATTCCAAGTGAATGTTTTAAAGTTAACTGTGAACAGTTGCAAAAAGTTATTTGTTCAAAAGTTAGTAACATATTTGATAGCTCTTCGGGCCTATTATACCCCAATGGCATTGGACATGACAACGAAGTTCTATTGTTGACCGATTCTGCACCATATATGGTCAAAACTGATGCTTCTCTACAAGCTCAAAAATGGTACATAGGGCATGTACTGCGCACGCTTTGTATAGAGTTGCCGAAGAAGTTTGGAGTCAGTTCCCAGAAGTTGACTGGCTTACAGAATGTATCAAGAAGATATTCCCTAGGGTGGCATATTTCAAATCTGAAGCTCCGGAAGTTCCTTCGCCTCCTGTTCCACTTTCAAGAAGATGGGGGTATTATACCTGGTTAGAAGGGTACAACTACTGATGTGTTGAAGTTCACTGACACATTTCACAGCAGCGATGAATTATCTATCAAGTTTGCACATGAACTAGTTTCTAAAATTGACACTACGGCGAAGATTCTGTACATAAATTCCTACCTGGTGCCATAACTCGCTTAGAAGAATCAATTGCTCAGCTGGCAGAACAAAGAGACCTAATGAAAACTATACAGAGTGACTTAGGAAAGGTTAATGGAGAAGTAGGAAAGGAACAAAGAAAATGATTATGGTTTTCAGGAAAACTAGAGGGTTTGGCACATTATATTTCATTCCGCTGATATTCTGTCCAAGTGGCAAATTTTCTCTCTAGTGGCGAGTGGCTTACTTTACTTTAAGTATGCTCCTCTCGTGTCAGCAGAAGTGAGTATTCAAATCTTTACTGAGAGATAATCGCCAGTCATTTTCCATTGCCAGTCTACGCCAGTTAAATATTCTATGAGCATGGTTTTAGTTTTTAGACCATTCTTGCATTTTAATAAAGTATTATTTTGTATGGTATTATACATAATACATTCTGTCGCGAGTCGCGGGTGCGAACTGTGTCACACATATGGATTTGGCCCTGTTTTACGGCCGAATACCCTGCCTGATGCCAACCCTATGTGGAGGGATGTAAGCACTATTGCGCACTTCTGTGGTGGTTGGTAATGTGGCGTGTTGTCTGAAACATAAAGAGGAGATTGTTGGGACAACACAAACAACCAGTTCCCAAGCCAGAAATTAAAATCCTACCCCTAATGATTACTATCAATAGCGCACACTGTTCTGATTGCTCAAATGGTGGATAAAAGCCATCTGAATAAATACGAAATGGGTGTGTATAGACTCGGTCTAGAAAGCCAAGAATAACGGCCGAGAGAATTCGTCGTGTTGACCACACGACACCCTTTAATCTGCAGGTCTTCGGGCTGAGCAGCGGTCGCTTGGTAGGCCATGGCCCTTCGGGGCTGTTGCGCCATGGGGTTTGGTTTAGGTGCGTATAGAATTCAACCCCATACCATCCCGGCACTCTAGACGGAACGGTAGAACGTTCGCCATTACATCCACAGCGCGAGAGACCAATATTTCCAAATCATGATATTGTGACCGTTTTTGTAGGATTGTTTCGGGAAAAAACAAAGTCAAATAATTTGTTCACTACACTGCCCCACTCTATCGGAAATTGATTATATATATATGTTACACATGCCGCTTTTTTTTTAAGCGTTCATTTCTCAACAAGTCCAGTTACTTCCACAACACAGCCGTCGGTGACCTCAGACAATGACTGGCGTATTCCTCCCACCTCTGCTTAAGTTCGTTGAATATTTTGTAGTACCCATCAGACCGTGACATTGTAAATGCATTGTTATGAATCTCAGTCAAGATCAGCCTTGCGTGGGTTTGACTAGGAATATATCACTACGCCAAGGATATCACGACCCAAAGTAGCGAGAGCCTTCCTCTTGGTACGAAAGTAAGAATTCATATCCATAAACAAAATTTTTATTTTGGCTGTTTTTGTTGAAGTGCAATATCCTCAACGGAAGTTGACGGTCAATCTGCTCTAAATAACTCAGCTGAAGACGGACTGGACCACTGACGAAGGTTTCCTAACCAGGAAATGGGCCGTCGCGCAGAGCCTCTTCTTCCTTTTATCCCTTGCAGTACGATTGTTGTTCTAATTACGAATAATGTGGCCGAAGCAAGGGCTAAGCCAAGGCTGTGTTACTGGGGGTTAGAACCCGACCGCACCCTATGGGAATTTTACGAAAGGAAAATGAACAGAATAAACATTCAGAGACATAAATGTAAAACTAACAGATCTGTTGAATATATTTTCTAAGAAAGTTAGATTTTAGGTTGTAAAACTGTAAAACTGTTGACCTCGATCGTGTTGTTCTTGATTTTGTAGTGTACTGCCATCTGACTATCAACATAATTCACTTATACCCGTGTCCTTATATTGACAAGTCTTGCATGCACGCACAGGCACCTTCATTGTGTTCTATCATCATTTTGTAACCATAACCCAACGATCAGCCGATCCTGCCTGCGCTACTGGGCTATCTTCCTTTCTTTCATGGTTTTTGTCATTTCTAGTTGTTTTCTCATGCCCTGCGTAACCATGTCCGTGATGCATCAAAGATATTCTGAGCATACGACATGGCACCAGACTTTTAACCGTTTGATTATTACGAACGATAGTGTCCGCACCGTACAAGAAAAGGGAAACGACATAACATTTAAGGCCCCGAGTTTTAAGATGAAGATTTAAGTTTAGATTATATAATAATTTCTTCATCTGATAGAATATAGCTCATGTTTTTCAATGCAGATTTTTATTCTTAATATTGATCCCATCTCTATTTTATTGAACATCCTAAATACAGTAGTCGATCCCCGATATAGATTACGTTATAATATTATCATAGCTCTTATTTATGATCATCATTTTTATTTATTTATTTATTTATTTATTTATTTATTTATTTATTTATTTATTTATTTATTTATTTATTTATTTATTTATTTATTTAATGTGTTAAGATGCATTCTCCATCTTCCATTCGCACTTACTACTCCATCAACTATCCTTTGCAGACCTGCACATTACGAAAATGATCATTTTGTTTCTCCAAACGCCTTTCCGTGTCATATAAAGACTAGATTTCCTTTCCATGTCATATGCCAATAAATTTATGTATGTACCGAGCGCGTGGCTGCGCGGTTGGCGTCACGTAGCTCTCAGCTTGCATTCGGAAGATAGTGGGTTCGAATTCCATTGTACCGAGCTCGATAGCTGCATTCGCTTAAGTGCGGCCAGTATCCAGTATTCGGGAGATAGTAGGTTCGAACCCCACTGTCGGCAGCCCTAAAAATGGTTTTCCGTGGTTTCCCATTTGCACACCAGGTAAGTACTGGGGCTGTACCTTAATTAAGGCCACGTTCGCTTCCTTTCCACTCCTAGTCCTTTCATACCCCATCGTCACCATAATACCTGTCTGTGTCAGTGAGATGTAAAACAAATTGTAAAAATAAGTGTATGGATTTATTCTAGGGCTCGGCTTTCCAAACACATTGTTGATTTTGTTGTGCCATCCTTCTCTGATCCCTCCTGTAGCAACTCCAAAGGTGTACGGAGACATCATTGTCTACCACCATCTCTACCCTTTTTTTTTTTTTTTTTTTTTACTCAGAAAGCTTTGGGATCTCATATCCTCTCCAAAAGCCTCATCCAGTCCACTTCATTTCAGCCATGTGTCCAAGTGAAGAAGCAGTTCTCAACCGATGCACCTCGGGCAGCGAAGTGATCAGCTATGCAATGCAATTTCCGACCCTAGGGCTACAATGGCAAACACACGAAAAGGAGTAGGTTGGTCTTCCTCTTCATCTGCGACTCCGTAGGTGGCTGTACAGCCCAGTATGGGAGGCACAAAGATGGCAGAGTCCTAGGTGGAGCAGCTGTTGTTCCCTTATTTCGCTCCTCTTCCTTTCTACGTTGCCTCTTATCATTTGCTATTCGCCAACGATTTTCTTCAAAAAGTACTGTGCCGCGATGAAGTAATGATTTCCAGGATAGACGGTTGAGGGCTAAGGTCTCTTAGTTGTTAACTTCAATGTGGCACATCTTCATGTTAGCCTTAATAATATCCTTAAATCGCTACCTCTCAGCTCCCAAACAACGTTTACCCACTGTTAACTCAAAGTAAAACACGTGCTTCGGAACACGTGCGTATTACATGCCCTGTCCATCGTAGCTGACGTCTTAAAACCATGGCTTCTATACTGATGGTCTGTGCCTCTTCAAGTACGCTGACATTTGTGCGTCTATCTTGTCAGGTTATATTTAGAATTCTCATTAAACATCGCTGGTGATATTGTTGCAAACTCTTTAATATGTCATCTGTAGTATGTCCAGGATTCAGATCCAGCTGGGAACTACAACTGAGGATCTTTGTTGCAATATTGGCATCGTAAATGTCAACTGCTCGGGATCGTAGTTTTGGCAAAGGATGTTCCAGTACGGTTGATTCTAAATTGGATTTCCAAATCTGTATTTGCGCTTGTTGAGAGGATGCTGTCAAGGTAAGGAAAGGAGTTTACTATTTGAAGTACGCCCCACTTCAAATCAATGGAAAATACCAGTCAAACTCAACAACTGTATTTAACTACATCTTTTTTTCTTTTTTTGCTAGGGGCTTTACGTCGCACCGACACAGATAGGTCTTATGGCGACGATGGGATAGGAAAGGCCTAGGAGTTGGAAGGAAGCGGCCGTGGCCTTAATTAAGGTACAGCCCCAGCATTTGCCTGGTGAAATGAAATGTCGTATGGCTTTTAGTACCGGGATATCCCAGGACGGGTTCGGCTCGCCAGGTTCAGGTCTTTCTATTTGACTCCCGTAGACGACCTGCGCGTCGTGGTGAAGATGAAATGATGATGAAGACAACACATACACCCAGCCCCCGTACCATTGGAATTAACCAATTAAGGTTAAAATCCCCGATCCGGCCGGGAATCGAACCCGGGACCCTCTGGACCGAAGGCCAGTACGCTGACCGTTCAGCCAACGAGTCGGACATTTGCCTGGTGTGAAAATGGGAAGCCACGGAAAACCATCTTCAGGGCTGCCGATAGTGGGATTCGAACCTACTATCTCCCGGATGCAAGCTCACAGCCGCGCGCTTAACTACATCTTTCATATACATTCTCGAAATATAAATACTTAATTATGTGGCCAACGGAAGAGTGCAAGAATTGACAAAAGGAGGTCGGACAGAAATATTAAGAGAAAAGGCTGACACAGAAAATGAAATGCATATGAGATGGTGAGTTTTAATGGGAAAGTAAAACAAAAATAGAAAAATGTAAATGACTGGCACGTCGATGAATGTGTGTATTAGAAAAGAAAAGGAAGTACCGCGAATGGTGTGGAATAAGACTCCCTGCGCCTCGCAGACCTAATATCGTCGGGGTTTCAAGAGAACAGGAACTGAAAGAGTATCCTAGCACATGTAAGAGGAGGCAATACACCGTCATTGCCAAACTGCGCTCCCAAGTTTCGAGCCCTCCGGAGTCGCCTCTTATGACAGACAGGGACTATCGCGGATATACTTTGTAGTCTCTGCTCTCACCCATAGGGGGGAAATCAGGCTGAGTTGCGGCCCCGTGGTCGCTCTATACATCTCGAGTTGTGAGCCCGTGTGGAAATTATCGGTACTCAGAAATTGTTCAATTCTCAGTTGTGAATTGATCTAGAACATGTTCTTTTAATAAAATTGTGTTTCAGTGATGACAAAAGTACCCCGCAGGGGGGCGACAATCGAATAGCATCTGAATGTATGTAGGATACATTTTTGTACTACCGGCATGGCAATATATGAGGTATTTACTGTATATTCAGTCCGGCTCCATGGCTGGTCTTTGGTCATAAGGGCCCCGGCTTCGATTCCCGGCAGGGACGGGAATTTTAACCATAATTCGTTAATTCCGCTTGTACGGGGGCTGGGTTTATGTGCCGTCTTCACCATCATCTCATCCTCATCACGACATGGAGGTCTCCTACGTACGTCAAATCAGAAGACCTGCATCTGGCAAGCCGAACTTGTCCTCGGACACTCCTGGCACTAAAAGCCATACGCCATTTCATTTCATTTTTCATTTAGTGTATATACAAATCAATCGTTGTAAAGATTTTCGATGTAATATGCCCTGATTACACCCATATCACGCATTCATTTTTTCTATTGATCAATTTATTTTAGTGTTCATAAATGTTGGGGGATTTTAGCGAAAAAATGTAATCTATTAAACTGTACTAGACATCGCTTGAAATTATTTCAGAACGCTTGAATTACAACGTCATCGTTAATAATAATAATAATAATAATAATAATAATAATAATAATAATAATAATAATAATAATAATGTCCGCCTCTGTGGTGTAGTGGTTAGCGTGATTAGCTGCCACCCCCGGAGGCCCGGGTTCGATTCCCGGCTCTGCCACGAAATTTGAAAAGTGGTACGAGGGCTGGAACGGGGTCCACTCAGCCTCGGGAGGTCAACTGAGTAGAGGTGGGTTCGATTCCCACCTAACTTAAGGCCACGGCCGCTTCCTTCCCTCTTCCTTGCCTATCCCTTCCAATCTTCCCATCCCTCCACAAGGCCCCTGTTCAGCATAGCAGGTGAGGACGCCTGGGCGAGGTACTGGTCATACTCCCCAGTTGTATCCCCCGACCAAGAGTCTGAAGCTCCAGGACACTGCCCTTGAGGCGGTAGAGGTGGGATCCCTCGCTAAGTCCGAGGGAAAAACCGAACCTGGAGGGTAAACGGATGATGATGATAATAATAATAATAAAAATAATAATAATAATAGACTGTGTCAGTAGAAGTGGTGGGTCCTGTGAATGATGAAGCCGGAGTTGGGCGGACTGGTTGGGACGGAGCGTTGTTTCATTAGGGAGGATGGCGTGGGTGGGGTGTTGGATGGTGAGAGTCCTTCTGAATGTAGAGCTGCAGCTGTAGAGCCGATGCCTACTCTACTCAGTGCTGCGCATTGAGACAAACACAAACACTCAGTCTCCAAGCCAGAGGAATTAACCAGACGGCGCTAAAATTCTCGACTCGGCTGGTTATCGAACCCAGGACCCCCTGAAATGAAGATCGCAACGTTGGTCGTTCAATTAAGGAATAAATTCTGGAATTCCGCTAGCAATATTGGTCTTTCTTCTTTTCATCATCATCATCATCATCATCATCTGTTTACCCTCCAGGTTCGGTTTTTCCCTCGGACTTAGCGAGGGATCCCACCTCTACCACCTCAAGGGCAATGTCCTGGAGCTTCAGACTCTTGGTCGGGGGATACAACTGGGGAGTATGACCAGTACCTCGCCCAGGCGGCCTCACCTGCTATGCTGAACAGGGGCCTTGTGGAGGGATGGGAAGATTGGAAGGGATAGGCAAGGAAGAGGGAAGGAAACGGCCGTGGCCTTAAGTTAGGTACCATCCCGGCATTCGCCTGGAGGAGAAGTGGGAAACCACGGAAAACCACTTCCAGGATGGCTGAGGTGGGAATCGAACCCACCTCTACTCAGTTGACCTCCCGAGGCTGAGTGGACCCCGTTCCAGCCCTCGTACCACTTTTCAAATTTCGTGGCAGAGCCGGGAATCGAACCCGGGCCTCCGGGGGTGGCAGCTAATCACGCTAACCACTACACCACAGAGGCGGACCTTTCTTCTTTTACATCTAGAAAACTCTCACTGTCGGCTGCCACTTGAATGAGTATGAATGCTATCTCTTAGCCTTAGACGGAAGTTTCTTGCATGATTGGAGTAAAAGAGACCGGTAAAAGTTGACCAGGTGATCGAGAGATGGCGTGCGGTGTGCTCCGTTGAACGCGCTTCAAGATGTTTCTCTGAGATAAACATAACAAATTCCTCATTCAAAACGCGAGCTCTCTTATGTTTTATATTCATTCAACATCTTTAGCGGGCTTTTCTTTCAGGACGACAAATATAGAGGAGTTCCTTGCTCCAACTAGTGTAAAAGACATGATTAGAAGCATTATCGTATTGCACAAACTACTACCGGTATATTGTTATTTGCTTTACGTCCCACTAACTACTTTCTAAGGTCTTCGGAGACGCCGAGGTGCCGGAATTTAGTCCCGCAGGAGTTCTTTTACGTGCCAGTGAATCTACCGACACGGGGCTGTCGTATTTGAGCACCTTGAAATATCATCGGACTGAACCAGGATCGAACCTGCCAAGTTGGAGTTTGAAGGCCTGCGGCTTAACCGTCTGAGCCACTCAGCCCGGTGTACAAATTATTAACGTGTTGGACATTATTACCAACTGCTTGACTAAACATTTCTCGAAAATAATATATTCGCAAATTTATTGTGGTCACGTTCCGTAATTTCGGCTTAAACTTCCGTGATAAAGAAACGAAAGTGACTACTGTATTCACAAATTTACCACGGCTTTAAGTTACTTGTCCTCACAGTTTCAGAAAATTGTTATTAGTGATTCCAGTTATTTTCGTACACTTCCATAAGTTTATCACAGTGGACCTTGATAATAACAACGGAACTCGTGTTATATCACATTTTTTTTCAAAAATACATATTCGAGACTTTACCATTTGAACGATAATAGTAATGAACTAAAATATTCGTCCATGGGACATAGCTTTTACGGAACTAAAGGTTTGTGAAAGCACGAATTTATCTCATACCAGTTCATCGTGAAATGTCTCTTTTTTTTTTTTTTTTTTTTTTGCAAGTGTTTTAAAGTACTCAGAAAGGTTTTCGGCGACAATGGGATACGAAAAGACTTGGGCTGAGATCTTAGCAGCCCGACCTTAATTAAGGCACGGACCCAGCATTTTCCTGGTATGAAAGTGGGAAACCATGGAAAACCATCTTCAGGGATGCCGACGGTGAGATTCGAACCCTCCGTCTCCCGCATGCAAGCTCACAGCCGTGTGACCCTAAACGCTCGGCCATCTCGCTCGGTATGCTATTTCTCAAATGCAAGAGAGACATTAAGTTTCCATGATTCTGTTTGGTTACGCTATCGGAAGGAGGAAACATGTGCAGTTTTCATAAAAAACTGACTGCACACATCATGATTTTCAAGAATTTACACTTGTGAGGATAAGGAGCTGTCCGCTATCATCACAATGTATGCATCCATACTCCATCAGGTTCAACATCTCTGCTGCAAAGAAAAGGGATTTGATGAAATTATGCACAGATGTGCTCATTCCAAGAAATGAGCTTGACTTCTACTCAAATTCACCGCCATCTTCTGATGTCCTTGATCTATTACCAGTACCTGATGCAATTTTAAAACTGCGACAGTAAGGAGTAATCGTCTTTCCACTACACAAAGAATAAAAAATGCTTACTACTTGTACTTGTGTTAATAACTGGTTAAGAATAAGAATATTATCATTACAGATGACTAACTTCAAATGAGACCTATTTTTTATTTAAAGCCTTTGTTTTTCTATAGCTACAGTAAATATAACAATTTGGACATTCTGTGTCAGTAATCTATAAGGATGAATAAAACAAGACAAGAAGAAATCAGATTCAGATTTTCAAATTTACAGTTAATTGTATAAATTGCAATTATGACCTGAAATGAAATTTGTCACGTTAAAGAAATAGTGAATATGCTTTTCTGAGGAGTTATCTCCCGTAATGTGTTCCACTAAGGGACATTATTATAAAGAATTTGAAAAGATGACTAACTGTGAGTTAGTTTCGACTGAATAGGAATAACCCCTGATGTTTAATATGCAGTCACAAGTGTTTCTTGTCCATACTGTAAAATTATATTTTGCAGCTTTGCATATTTAACTTTGATAGTTTCCTTCACTAAGAGACTATTCAAAATAATTCTATTCATTTAACACCATGCTGACATGACGTAGGGTAGTGGGCCAACTAATGGGTTACGCACACTCTTTGGCCAGATAAACATTTTGTTTTCTTTTACTGGTACCGTTAATGTGATTCGTGTTGCGATGAAATAACAGAACTTTGTGATAATCTTTCTATGTTTATTTTAGATTTCGAAGAGAGATTGCTTATTAAGTTACAAATGAAAAAGTGATTAAATAATACATTAATTTATGTGACAGTCGCCACCTCAAGTCCAAAAATGGCATATTTTTGTTTATTTTATATTTCTATAGTATGTAACATATGCATCGTTTTCTAACCACAGGTTCTTAGCTTAAAGCTGAGCATTTTCTGTATGTTCAAGGTTGTTAAATAAAATCTACTGAATTTCGAGAAAATAGAATTCAAACTTTAGTACTATGACACAACAACATAGTTCATATGTAAGGCGATTTGACTATTTCATTGACTACAGTTATATAATTACGATGTTTTTAAATAATGTTGGTAAATATTTATTCGCAGCCGGGCTGAGTGGCTGAGCCGAAGTTGACAGGTTCGATCCTGGTGAAGGTGCTCAAATGCGTCAGTCCTGTGTCGGTAGCTTTACTCGCACGTAAAGGAACTCCTGGTGTACAAACTTCCGGCACTTCGGCGGCTCCGGATACCCTAAAAGTAGTTAGCGGGACCTAAAAATAATAACATTATTATTTATTCGCATATAAAAATTAAGATAAATTTAACAGAAGAGTTTGACAAACTGTAAACATTCTGAATCAATTCATAATAAAAGTCATAGTTTTTAATGTATTAAGAAAATATGAATCCAAGAATAATAATAATAATAATAATAATAATAATAATAATAATAATAATAATAATAATAATAATAATAATAATATGGGACATTAAGAAATTCTGTTTTTGCATCCCTTTGTCATGAGTTAAACGTGTGTACTCGTGTGTATTGCATGAGGACAAATGACTAACTTATAGGCCTATAGATATAAATCAAGGATCCGTACAAAGTTACTACTCCGTTTAATTTAGTTACCCTGTTATATAATGCGTACTTCCCAGTAAAATAATATTAAATAAAGCATCAGTGATGAGCTATATGTCGACTTACTTAGTAGTTTCTTAACTACGCGCATGCTCTATATATGTTGTGACCACACAAAATGTAAAATACATTTTAGGTGCCTGGAAGACAGACTTCCAAATAAAAGTAAATACAACAATAAAATAAATGTCACAATTGCAGTTAAGAGATCTCAGGACGTGTCCAAAGATTGGGGAATCCAGTTCCAATCTTATCCACTCCTGAAGATGTGCTTTTGAGGATAGGTAAACTGAAAACTACGCAAATCAAGACAAAGACAATCTATTATGCTGTATACAAAATGCACTCTCATTACTTGAATTTAACCTAATATGCCGTCCGACTCGTTGGCTGAACGGTCAGCGTACTGGCCTTCGGTTCAGAGGGTCCCGGGTTCGATTCCCGGCCGGGTCGGGGATTTTAACCTTAATTGGTTAATTCCAATGGCACGGGGCTGGGTGTATGTGTTGTCTTCATCATCATTTCATCCTCATCACGACGCGCAGGTCGCCTACGGGAGTCATCTCGAAAGACCTGCACCTGGCGAGCCGAACATGTCTTCGGACACTCCCGGCACTAAAAGCCATACCCCATTTCATTTACCTAATATGCCACTAGGATAACTTGTGGTTCAGTCATAACACTAACGGATTATTTCCAGTTAACACAGTAAGTTTGGTGAGATATTTTTAGGAGTTTCAGTAGAACTGGAGACTGACTTACTGGTTGATTTTCGTTTCTTCATTTGACAATCTAACTGTTCAAAGATGTTGAAGGATACGTTCAACACACATATAGCACAAGTGTAGCTAGCAAATGGGTGCACTTGTGCCCTTTAACTGCGCACGAGAAGGTGTAGAAATACTTCCTCGTACTTCAAATGAGAAAGGAACTCTGATAATTGACGCAGTTACGTCGGGGTTTCTGAGAAGGCGAAGTAGGTAGGTTACAGGACTGTACTCCAGTCAAAGTAACTAAAGGTTAGATTCCTCAATATGCCATCATGCGAGAACATGTAGACATGATAAGATGATCCTGCAACATGAATAAAGAATCCTTGAAGCATTCTTACGAACGCACTGGGCAAGTTGGCCTTGTGGTCAGGGGCACACGGCTGTGAGCTTGAATCCGGGGGATAGTGGGTTCGAATCCCACTGTCGGCAGCCCTGAAGATGGTTTTCTGTGGTTTCCCATTTTCATACCAGGCAAATGCTGGTGCTGTACCTTAATTAAGGCCACGGCTGCTTTCTGCCCACTCCTATGCCTATCATATCCCATCGTCGCCATAAGACCTATCTGTGTCGGTGCGACATACTGTAAAGCAACTAGCAAAAAAAATCTTACAAAAGCTTCTTATAAAGCATAAAAATGACGCTCCCAACACAGTTCCAGGATATTCCCACTACTTTCCTAACTCTTACTTTCCACTAGTACGCTATAAACAATGATGGTATAAACCCGTACACAGACCCAGCATATTCCAATGCAAGCTCACTCCAAACACATTTCCAGGATATTTTCTCGCAATGTTGTCCATTTTTGAGCACCTAACGTTATTTTTTCATTCGGTCGTGTAACGTACGGTTAGTTGATTGATTTTAATAATGCAAGCAACATCGTACACTGAGTCACATACCTAATGAAAGTTGAAAATGTAATGTTTAATGCACAGGTTTCACGTCCCATTCGACCGGCTCCATGGATAAATGGTTAGCATGCTGGCCTTTGGTCACAGGGTTCCCAGGTTCGATTCCCGGTAGGGACGGGAATTTTAACCATAATTGGTTGATTCCCCTGACGCAGAGACTGGGTGTATGTGCCTCTTCATCATCAATTCATCCTCATCACGACGCGCAGGTCGCCTACGGGTGTCAAATCAAAATACCTACACCAGGACTTTCCGAAGGCCACATGGCATTATTATTATTATTATTATTATTATTATTATTATTATTATTATTATTATTATGCCCCAGTTAATAGTCGATAACATGGTGTTTGTAAAATTAACCACGTGTGTTCTGCTGTCATCCTACGTGCCAGTGGATGTTTTTGTTTACGATGTATATTCCATACTACTCCTGAATTATAAGCCCGTCGTGATCAACCGACAGTCAACTGTATGACTGTGGAGCCTTCTTAACCTTACCTTAGTCACAAGCTATTCCAAGGCGCATTTCCGCGAGTATTTTCACCAATTTCAACGTTAGAAAACAGCATTAAATATTAATCTGGGCACGTATGGTTTTCACTTTTGTAATCTGCACTAGTTCGGCTATTCAAAGCCTTTCCTTATTAGCGCCTTCTTTGAATGGTAATGGCTATACTGCATTCATTTGAGAAGACGATTAGATGTAGAATTGAAAAAATAATAATGTTACTTATATGCCACGACTCCTCGATAACAATGCTCTATAATGTTGAATACCTTGTCTCAGTCGACCGCAATCAGAATTGCTGCCGTCTTGATACCAACTTACAAGTTGGGATGAGGTTCTGAGTTATATCACGCACTCATAATGTCTATTCTAGCTTGTTGGCGACTCATCACTTCATAACAAAACAGCCCCTGAACCTTGACACAGACCAGATTATATGCATACGTACACGAATGTCAAGAAATGATATTCAGGTTCGAGTGGTAGGATTTACAGCAGACATATTGCAGTGCCAGATACATCAAGTCCTTCAATAATTCAGTATGTGGATTTAAAATCAAGTAACCCCCGGCATTTGAGATTATTTCTTCTAATCACACCCGTCATTAGCACAGCAAACAAAAATACAAAATAACCAGTCAATTGATAGGCGAATACATTTTCTACAACGTACGATCTGTTCAGGAGTTTTAGTAAGTATGTAAAGAAGAGGGCATATTATAAGTCTCTGGTAAGACCCCAAATAGAGTATGGTTCCAGTGTATGGGATCCTCACCAGGATTACTTGATTCAAGAACTGGAAAAATCCAAAGAAAAGCAGCTCGATTTGTTCTGGGTGATTTCCGACAAAAGAGTAGCGTTACAAAAATGTTGCAAAGTTTGGGCTGGGAAGAACTGGGAGAAAGAAGAAGAGCTGCTCGACTAAGTGGTATGTTCCGAGCTGTCAGCGAAGAGATGGCGTGGAATGACGTTAGTAGACGAATAAGTTTCAGTGGCGTCTTTAAAAGTAGGAAAGATCACAATATGAAGATAAAGTTGGAATTCAAGAGGACAAATTGAGGCAAATATTCATTTATAGGAAGGGGAGTTAGGGATTGGAATAACTTACCAATGGATATATTCAATATATTTCCAATTTATTTGAAATCATTAAAGAAGCTAGGAAAACAACAGATAGGGAATCTGCCCCCTGGGCGACTACCCTAAGTGCAGATCAATATTGATTGATTTATTAATTGATTGATGATGTAAATTTATGATACTACAAGATTCTGAAAAAAACTGCGGTTGTAAACGGCCTCACAGGAGTTTCTATCACCTAGGCTCGTTAGAGTGGAGATTCGACCCGAAAAATACCTATTTCAAGACTGTGCCCGACAAAATATAAAAGTTGCATGCTTTTTGGAGATAACATCGAAATAGATAACTCAACCATGCAAGTAGAGCCACAATCGGCCAGCCGATAGCCGGAGTTTCAAATCTTAGCATTATCTATCGCTTCACTACACCTACGCCACGCTCCAAACACAGATGTCTGAAAGATGGCAGGCTTGAATTACTGGTCCCATTACGGTAACATGTGCCGAATCAGTTTAAAGCCATAATGAAATCCATGTAGATAGTGGTGGAATATAGGCTGCTCGAATTTTATCGATTTATTTTATATGAATATATTAATATGTATAGAGGGGCTGCCTGACCAAGGCGGTAAAGGCGTGCTCGGTTTACCCGGAAGGACGGGGGTTCGATTACCCGTCAGGAAGTCAATCATTTTAAGAAACTAGATTTTCACTTCAGGAGTGCAATGGTTAACTCAACCTACGCCAAAAATAATCAGCAGGTTAACTATCCAAGATTGTGGATACTGGATGCATTTATCTTCCACCCCTCCAAGGGCCTTCATGGCCTGTACTGAGATGTTTTTGCTTTTTTAATATATATAGTATACTATTTTAATAATTCTATCTTGTTTTTATAATGGTTGTTATATTGTGACGGGAGACTTAAATTTCGCTATTTATCTGGATAAAGGAAGAGTTGGATTACGCTAGTATTACGTTGAAGTAATTCACTTTTTCTTAGCGTATAACATACACGCGAATGGCAATATTTTCGTATAAAACAAATTGACAAATATCTCATCTGCTTAGAAATCAAGACAAAGTTTTCATTTCATTAATCAAGGAGATTAACCTTGTGAACTATCATGGCGCTATGGCCTAGCGAGATTTTTAAAGGTAGGACATGGTGTCTTGTGATCCTCCTGCCGTTTAACGTCAGTTCAGTTGACCGGGGTCACTATCTTTTTTAATCATATGCATCTCTTTTTTTATCGGATGTATTTTGGGTGCTCCTGAAGTTCGTCTGCTGAGAAAGAAGTCTAAAGAGAGACATCGGAATGCAATGTAACGTCTCCTGTTAGCTGTACGTGAAAGAAGACACGCAATCTCAGGACAATCCAGAAGAGTGTGGTACGTGAATCCCTTGGACACAACATGCAGAAAACGCAACGTGTGGCTGTTCGGTGTATGAACATGCCTCGACGATTCATTACAACATTGTTGATTGTACACACATTGTTTCCTTGCGTCAGCAAGATCTCCCCGTGAGGAAAATTGTCCACTTGGTTGGTGTACATCATAGTTAGGATGTAAATCCGCTGTCGCGTAATAAAGGTCGTTCTCTCAGTGATTGTCCGCGGTCAACAATAGAGCCGTAGCTCACAGGAACAGAGGAACAGGAACAGGAACAGGGCTGCATAAAGCCTTCTGACGGCAACTAGGACATCTACTCGTGTAATCCGGAATCCGCTCCACAGGGCCCACCTACACTCCAGAGTTCTTTGGCGAACCCCTGCACGCACAGTCACACATGGTGACGCCGGGTGCAGATGGGTAAGGGAACACTTGGTCTGGAACCTGATATCATCGTGCGTCTTTTTCACTGATGAGTGCAGAAATTCTTTGACGCCTTGTAATCGTCCTAGAAGAATGTAAAGAGAGCGAAATAATGGCAGATGAGTCTTATACACCATATCATGAGTCGAGCAGGGATCCGTCATGTTTTGGGCTAGCATTTATGGACGTCCGACGCCGTTCGTTGTCGTCGAGGGCACTGTTACATGTGTTAAATATTGGAACTATACCTTCCATTCCATTGTGAGGCCATACCGAAAATATATCGGAGAGAGCTTCGGTCTGCAAGACGCACGCGCAAAGCTTCCGTCATTTTAAGAACTTCCTCATGGAGACCCAGTTCAATTGCATGGAATGGTCTGCGGTACCTGCTGGCATAGATCCAATTTAACATGCCTGGGACCAGCTGAAATATGCGATGTAAAGATGTAGGTACCTAAGTCTCATCCTCTCCGGAGGACTACTGTCGGAAGAGTGGAACACGACAGCCTCAGCGCCAGATGGACAACATGCCACGGCTGATCAAAGCATGCCTCAACCCACAGATGGGAGGGTAACACAATACTAAGACGCAGATTATCTTTTTCAGGTTTTATAGACAGATGCACTTTACTAAATAATGCGTCATTTTGTTCCTTTCTTTTTACTCGCTATACAAAGTGTGGATGTTCATCCCTTACTTACTGTTGGGTCGTAAGCAGCTTAGTAGCTCAGAAATGCAGGTGATGAAGAACTGTTTTCTTCAATCTTGCTCACGAGATAATACGTATTCAAGCCAGTCTTTAATTAAATGGAAATCCGAGATTCAACTTCAGGACTACCAAGTCTCTGCCCAATTAGAGTATAGTTTCAGTGTAATGGACCCTCACCAGGGTGACTTGATTCGATAAGTGGAAAAAATCCAAAGAAAGGCAGCTCGATTTGTTCAGGACGATTTCCGACAAAAGAGCAGCGTTACGAAAATATTGTAACTTAAACTCTGGGCTGGGAAGACTTGAGAGAAAGAAGGCGAGCTGCTCGAGTAAGTGGTATGTTCCGAGCTGTGAGCGGAGAGATGGCGTGGAATGACATTACTAGAAGGATAAATTGTGTGGTGTTTCTAAAAGTAGGAAAGATCGCGATATGAAGATAAGGTTGGAATTCAAAAGGACAAATTGGGGAAGAGGAATTAGGGATTGGAATAACTTACCAAGGGAGATGTTCGATAAATTTCCAAATTCTTTGCAATTATTTAAGAAAAACAACAGATAGAGTCTGCCACCTGGGTGACTGACGAAAATGTAGATCAGTGGTGATTGATTGATTGATTGATTGATTGATTGATTGATTGATTGATTGATTGATTGATTGATTGATTGATTGATTGATTGATTGATTGATTGATTGATTGATTGATTGATTGATTGATTGATTGATTGATTGATTGATTGATTGATTGATTGATTGATTGATTTAACGACTTGACACAACGTGGGAATTTTGTTTTACCATTGTGAACAAAGAAAATCTTATTCACCTCTCCACAGTATGGAGATATCTGGTCTGCAAGATCGACTATCCATACTACTCTCTCTCTCTCTCTCTCTCTCTCTGCGAACGCACGTCCAAGGTGAGGAACGCATCATTCCCTTGTAATGAGACCGTACTTCTACTGTTTTGTCTAAAACTTACGTATTTTTAACAGAATTACATACGAGTGAAACATATCTTTCGGCAGAGAACACTATCATATTTGTTAATCAAAAGGGGAAGATTATGGACTTACTCGATTTTCTGTTATTGAATATAACTTCACATTAGATAAATTTCATTCCGGCAGTTATCGTAATCAAGTGTTTATTCGTCAATCAACAAAAATAAGAGCTAATCGTCAGTATAAAATACATGTTTTAACCTTTTCGTAGTAATATCTGTCCTTATTCTTGTCATCATTTATTATTGTACAACACGAAATACTGTGCTGAAATATATGAAAAATATAAACAGTACTTCCGCAATCTGACCGTCCCCGTCCTGCTGTTAATTTGTAGCAGGGTGAGCGCCTAACTTTCAGAAAATGATCCGCTCTTTGTAGGTTATATCCACCAGAATCATAATTTCAGGATGCGGAAAAATCAAACCAATAATTATCTTTGTCGTCGTCTATGCCTGCACCAGAAGCACTCCATGTAAGTTTACGCTAAACTAACATAAGACATTTTAACGGGTTACAAGAGACGATTGTTTATCGTGGCCTCGTTCCCTGTGCGGTCCGAACTGGTAATATAGGCGTGTGCCCTTATCATCTTAGACGACGCTACAGCAGACTGCCTACCGCAGGATGGAGACGTCCAATCCACCTCACCAAGTCTCCAGCCCCGTCCATGTGGGAAGACCAGCGGATGGGACACACCGCATTGTCTCCGAGAATAACATTTCTGATTTGAGAACACCAGCCGAAAACTGCGTACCTTATGGAAACCTGCGCCTCGGAGTGGGCGACTTCGATGACAAACGAGGACCTGGGCCGGTGGTTGGCCGCAATACGCCAGTGGCTAGGCACAATGTTGCGGAAGGGCATCGCAGAATTCAAGCACCTGCCTCCCGCCGAAGGTCTGTGACCAGAAGACGAAGATCTGTCATCAGAAGGCGCCGGCGCAAATTGCTCAGACGGAAATGTAAACGGAGAAGTCTCTGTGAGAGGTGTAGAGCCCATAGACGCCTCAGACTATGTCACCAAAGAAGAGCAAATAACATCCGACACGCCTTTAAGCTATTGCGTAGAGCGCTAAAGGGCCCTTTAGACAGAGCCAAGAGAAGGGGCTATAGTCATCCAACATTCATTATAGCACTATATCCTTGATGTTGTGTCAGTCAATAAACCTGTGAAGTTAATGTCACTAGTATGTTTCATTGGACCACCTCTGAGGGGTATCGGATTATCAGAAAGAAGGCGGAATTTCCAGTGTACGGAGCAAAAAGGGGTCAAAATATTTATGATAAGGGAATCTCTTTCTCAGTTATGTGGTTCGTACTTTATGGATACTGTTTTTAAGCTAGTTGTAAAGAATATACCTTTGGCTCTCTCCACAATTCCTTCATTAGCCACCGAGCGGGTTGGCTTGTGCTTGCATTTGGGAGATGGTGGGCTCGAACACTATCGTCGGCTTCTCTTGGTTTCTATCTGCACACCAAGGATTGGAAAAACGTGGAAACAGGGCGATTAAGGGTGGAATTCGAGCCCCCACCTCTTATTTTCACGAGGCTGTAAACAAAAAAAATAGCCAATAGCTCATGGCGCTACAGCGCAAATGGGACGTGGCCTAGCAAGCTACCGCTGCTTAGCTCGGAGGTCTGGAGATTACAAGGTGACGTCTGGTCAGCGTGACGAATCTTCTCGCCCGTAATTCTTGGCTTTCTAAACCGGGGTCGCAACCTCATCATCAGATGTATCGTCCTCGGATACATGTAAAACTCCATGAACTTTATTATTACTATTGTTATTATTAAACATTTCTGACTTTCTACGTAATATTTGACTTTGTGCACAGTTGTCAAATCCGATGTTCCAAAACGAGTTCACTTTATTGTTCTAAGGTTCAAAAAAAGATATCAACAACCTTCATGTGGTTCATATCCGCCAGCAGAATTACTCTCTTGTTTCCACGATGGTCAGTGTAGATTAGACCTTTTCTTAAAGTGCGGAATATTTGAGTACTGATAAAACCAAACCAAACCCCATGGCACTACAGCCCTTGAAGGGCCTTGGCCTAGCGACCTCTGCTCAGCCCGAAGGCCTGCAGATTACGAGGTGTCGTGTGGTCAGCACGACGAATCCTCTCGGCCGTTATTCTTGGCTTCCTAGACCGGGGCCGCTATCTCACCGTCAGATAGCTCCTCAATTCTAATCACGTAGGCTGAGTGGACCTCGAACCAGCCCTCAGGTCCAGGTAAAAATCCCTGACCTGGCCGGGAATCGAACCCGGGGTCTCCGGGTAAGAGGCAGGCACGCTACCCCTACACCACGGGGTCGGCTGAGTACTGATAAAGTTCTCTCAATTTCCTCGTTACAGGATCAGATAATGCTTCACCTACTCTAGTTCTCGGAGTTCTATTTACTAGAAATATAGCCACCCATTCAGTCACTCTTTTGTCTTGTCCAGCTACACTCATCCTTGCTAGTAGTCTCCTATGATCTACCTTGTCAAATGCCTTAGATAGGTCAACCGCGACACAGTCCATTTGACCTCCCGAATATAGGATATCTGTTATACCTTGCTGGAATCCTACAAGTTGAGCTTCAGTGGAATATCCTTCACCAAACCCTAAATTTATTCTATAGAACCAGTTCTTAATTTAGCAAAGCTTATGATATAATCAGAAATAATACTTTTCCAAAGCTTAAATCTAGGACATGTCAAACTGACTGGTCTGTAATTTTCGGCTTTATATTTATCACCCTGTCCTTTATACACAGGCTACTATAGTAACTCCCCATTCATGTGGTATAGTTCCTTCGTTCAAATGGTAATCAAACAAGTACTACAGATATAGTACTATATCCCAACCCCTTGTCTTTAGTATGTCCCCAGAAATCGTATCAATTCCAGCTTGTTTTCTAGTTTGCAACTTTTGTATCTTATTGTAAATGTCTTTATTATCGTAGGTAATAATCTTTACATACTGGTGACTGAATACTTCTGTCTTCTCCAGATCCTCACATACACACGCCCCTTGTTCAGTAATGATTCCTGGAGCACCGAGCTCGATAGCTGCAGTCGCTTAAGTGCGGCCAGTGTCCAGTATTCGGAAGATAGTAGATTCGAACCTCACTTCCGACATCCCTGAAGATGGTTTTCCAGGGTTTCCCATTTTCACACTAGGCAAATGCTGGGGCTGTACCTTAATTAAGGCCACGGCCGCTTCCTTCCCACTCCTAGCCCCTTCCTGCCCCATCGTCGCAATAAGACCTATCTGTGTCAGTGCAACGTAAAGCAACTTGCTTGATTCCTGGAGTGTCCTTCTTAGAACCTGTTTTTGCCTTACATACACTTCCATTTTTCACTAAAATTTGTCTGAGTGCCAATTAGCCTATGCTTGCCATCATGTTATCCTCAGCTGACTTCTTCGCTAGATTGAATTTCCTAGTAAGATCCTTCAATTTCTCCTTACTTCTACAAGCATTTTTAATTCTATTTCTTTCCAACCTGGTCCTCCTTCTTAGCCTCTTTAGTTTTCTGTTATAATATAGCGGGTCTTGTCCATTCCTTACCTCCTTTAAAGGTACAAACCTGTTTTCACATTCCTCAACAATTGCCTTAAACCCATCCCACAATGTTTACACTTTTATTTACCGTTTTATAATCATGTTATTTGCTTTACGTCCCACTAACTACTTTTACGGTCTTCGGAGACGCCGAGGTGCCGGAATTTAGTCCCGCAGGAGTTCCTTTACGTGCCAGGAAATCTACCGACACGAGGCTGTCGTATTTTGAGCACCTTCAAATACCACCGGTCTGAGCCAGGATCGAACCTGCCAAGCTGGGGTCAGAAGGCCAGCGCTTCAACCATCTGAGCCACTCAGCCCCGCATTTACCGTTTTGCACTGATCATAATTACTTTTCAAAAACTCCCTCATGCCTGTCATATCAGCCATATGGAACTACATAATAGTCCTACTCTTACGGCCTTCCTTTCTATCACATTTATTTTTAACTACAACAAGAAACAACTTCGTGATCACTAATACCATTTGTTACTTCAGTTTCTTTATAGAGATCATCGGGTTTTACCATCACCACATCCAGAATATTCGTCCCTCTAATTAGTTCCATCACTTTCTGATTCAACTGTCCTTCCCAGATTAACCGATTTGGCCATTTGTTGTTCGTGCTTCCTGTCGTTCACTTTACCTTCTCAATTGATATTTGATGAATGAGATCACCTGCTAAAATCACTTTCCTTTAGGTATCGTTTCCCACATGGCTGATTATGTTATCCAATAATCCCTAATCAGCGTCTGCGTCGCCCTTTCTAGGTCTATACACTCCAAAAAAACTCAAGTTGCCTATTATCGCTAGAGACGATCCGTACACTTAGAATTTCATGTTTATCTTCTTCGTAGCTTACAAATTCTTCTTTCACCAGAATTAGTGCACTCATACCATTGCACAGCTGCACAGAGTTCTGTCCAGTCTCGCTGTTCGCTCTCAGAGGCTAAATTGTTAAAACTGAGAGTTGACAACGCTGTGTCTCGAGTTGAACAAATCCTGGCACCCCGCAGACAAGGCATATAAACGCAGCCGGCCAGCTGCTGTAGGCTTCACAAGCGTGCCGGTCGTTAACGAGGAAATTGCTACAACAGATCGGGATACAACGAATTACTCGCCGCGCAGACTGGGAGTCGTTCTTCTCCCTCCAAATTATTGTACTGTTTGCCTGAACCTTCACGCCGAACACTTCTTTCCTCCAGTTCGCCTTGCGCTACTATCTGTGTTCAAATATCCTGTATAAACAAACTGTTAGCGGTACCCACAAGGGAAATCTGGAAAAAAGTGGGGCATGTCAGCAGAGTGGCATTATCTCTGACTTCTCTTAAAAGTGGCTGCTGTTCGAATCCCGGCCAAAGCAGGTGGGATACCTAAATTAAATGTCACGACCGCGTGATTCTGCTTCTCTGAAGGCCTGGAGGTTCTGTGGCTGTGATGATGACGAAAACAGTTAACTGATACTACAAACGTGTTTGGAAGCAAGTTCCCTCGTCCGCCACCAAAGAGAGAGAGATCGTATGAATAGACGGAGGCTGTCTTACTCTGTCACACGTTATAGTCCTCAAATAGGTATTGATGATCCTTAAAACAATCATCATCATCATGTCACAGAATATGCTATTGCACTTATGTGGCTTGTAACAGTTTGAAACACCTCTGCAAAAGTTCAAATCGCCTTTGCGCCTCAAAATACCGTTATGTGACAATGTTGAGGAGAGGAATACTGACCCGCAACACAAGTCGATCTTACCCCCTCTTAGGAAGGCAGTACTTAAGAGAACACACTCCTGTACGGACAAGTAGATCTTACCACCTGTTAGAAGTACAGTAGTTAAAAGAACACATTCCTAGACGGACTAGTAGATATTACCCCCTCTTAAGAAGACAGTAGTTAAGAGAAGACATTTCTGTACTGACAAGCAGATCTTACCCCCTCTTAGGAAGACAGTAACCAATAGAACACATTCATTTACAGACAAGTAGATCTTACCCCCTCTTAGGAAGACAGTAGTTAAGAGAACATATTCCTGTACGGACAAGTAGATCTTACCCCCTCTTAGGAAGACAGTAGTTAAGAGAGCACATTCCTGTACGGAGAAGTAGGTCTTACCCCCTCTTAGGAAGACAGTAGTTAATAGAACACATTCCTGTGCGGACAAGTAGATCTTACCCCCTCTTAGGAAGACAGTAGTTAAGAGAACACATTCCTGTACGGACAAATAGAACCCACTCCCTCTCAGGAAGACAGTAGTTAAGAGAACATATTCCTGTACGGACAAGTAGATCTTACCCCCTCTCAGGAAGACAGTAGTTAAGAGAACACATTCCTGTGCGGACAAGTAGATCTTACCCCCTCTTAGGAAGACAGTAGTTAAGAGAACACATTCCTGTACGGACAAGTAGATCTTACCCCCTCTTAGGAAGACAGTAGTTAAGAGAACACATTCCTAGACGGACTAGTAGATCTTACCCCCTCTTAGGAAGACAGTAGTTAAGAGAACACATTCCTGTACGGACAAGTAGATCTTACCCCCTCTTAGGAAGACAGTTGTTAAGAGAACACATTCCTGTACGGACAAGTAGATCCTACCCCCTCTTAGAAAGACAGTAGTTACGAGAACACATTTGCTTTACGGACAAATAGATCTTATCCTCTCTTTAGAAGACAGTGGATAAGAGAGCATATTCGCTGTACTGACAGGTAGATGTTACCCCCTGTTATAAAGACAGTGGTTAAGAGAACATATTCGCTGTATTGACAAGTAGACCTTACTCCCTGTAGCGTTACACTTCTTAGGGGCTGCCTAGCCGTGGTGGTAATGGCAAGTTAGCTTCATCCCGACAGGATGTCGAAATATTTAGAAAAGAGATTTCCACTTTTGCAGGAGCACATGGCTCTAATGAGTACCTGGTTAATTCCTGAGGCAAATTTGGGCAAACATAGAACTATAACCACGGTATTCTATTCTACTAACAAGTTACCGCCGAGCTTACGGATGGTGGAAGCCTTTTACCTTTCACGCTTCTTGTGCCCTTCGTGACATTCACGGAGATTGCTTTGATTATAAATGTTCCCTGTTTACTATAGTAAAAGCAAGCTTGTAGTTTTACGTGACTGTTAATATCATGTTCATAGCCACGAAACCTTCAAATTTCATGTAGAATTTGATTGAACTGCAGGGGCGAGACTTTCCATTTCAAAAACCCCACAGTAATAGTGGTAGTATTTATTGTTTCGAGGGAAAAACACAACATGATCGTGATCCACCCTTAGCGTTAATCAAAAGGAAAAGTCACGTTCCTGAGGTTCGCATTCCTCGTAAACATGGAGGTCTCGTGGTAGTATATATCTTAAGAGGAAGTACAACTAAACAATATCCTTTCTTAACACTAATCAGAGGTGAAAATGGAAGAGGTGCCGCACCTAGAAGGGGAACGCCACGAAGAGCGTAAAAATGGAAGACACCCTAGGACGCAATCCAAATACCGATGGAGTAGGGAGAGAATAAGATTTGACCAAGAGAGCTCGGACAGGAAAGATTAAAGTGGAGATCCTGACACAAATAAGTGGGATTAATGTGAGACTCAGCTAGGGGAAACCTCGCTGTCGAGGTGAGCGTATATAGTCCCCCTTTCACTCGCCTCTTATGGCAGGCAGGGTACAGTCATTAAGTTCTGAGACTGACCGTATGATGGCACTGTGGTATGGTGCCATGTCAGTAAATCTCTTGTCCCTGCAAGAGACAGTTGAGTGCATGCACGGTCGTTGTTGCGACGGTGGTTTGAATGCGCCAGTCGGACCTTGACATTTCACAGTTTGAGTAAAGTGCAAACCTCAAGTTCTGCCATAAATTAGGCAACACCGCTGCCGAAACGTTTGAAATGATGCAGCAGGTTTGCGGTGAGGGCGTATTGAGTCGCAGTGTTGTGTTTAGGTGGCACTGAAGTTTTGTGCAAGAACGGAACGGTTTGGAAGATTATGTGCACACTGGTCGGCCACAAACAGTTCGAACGGAACGCAAGATCCAAAAAGTTGCAACGTTGGTGCGTGTTAACCACTCCCAATCGGTAGACGATATCGCAACAGCAATAGGGGTCAGCCATGGTACTTGCCACAAAATTCTGGCGGATGACTTCAACATGTCTCGTGTTACCTAGCACAGTGTGCCACGAATCCTGTCGCAAGACCAACATGATGATGCATGACGATTTGTGGTGCTGACGATGATCCGACGTTTCTCAACCGGATAATAACTGGAGACGAAACATGGTGTTTCCTTTCAGCGGTGCTTCCAGCAGCTATACCAACGTTGGCAAACGTGCGTAACGGCCATCGGCGACTATTTTGAGGGTGGATGTGGTCCTGTCTAGGAGTACGCCGTGTAATGCGACATCGTGCGAAATATACAGTGTCGTGTGGGTGCCTATCCTCTAGGCGTCAAGTCTCAGAACATAATGACTGTACTACGTATTTTATCACCCCCATCAATAGGGAGATCCCGAAAAGTCACGTTCGCTAAACAAGAGAAGAAAGAGGTCGGACCTTTTGTAGCCTATTTGCTAAAGAAAGCGAAAGGCCACGAAGCCTCCCTAAGTCTCAGAAACCTAATAACTTGCGGTGGAAGAGATCAATAGCATGTCACCCAAATAAAATTGGGAGTCTAGCACAGGTAATGTAAGTGGAAAAATCGGCTTAGGATCTTCATGGTCACCACCTACACAGCCAAGTTGAAATCCCAAGGGGGATCGTTTACTGAAAACCTACGATACTATACAGTAACCTCTAAATATTTTCATCAAAAGAGAAATACTTTTATTTTATGAAGATTTTGTATGTATGGATGTTGGGTATTCAGCCGGAGGCTGGTTTGATCCTCCACAGCTCCACCAACAGCTGTCGTAGATATCCTAGTCCTCACTGAGGCACACTAGGGAAATGAGGTGTGAGGTAGTTTCCCGTTGCTTTCCTCACTGAACCAGAAGTTGCTGTTACATATCATTCTGCCAAGCCCACTGAAATGCACACACCAACCGATCTTATGAGCAACATTTTCACACCATTCATAACAGGGACTGATTGCATAAGGAATGGTATTACTAGCATTGCTCATACCTCGGCCACTTTCATTTTGTTAAAGCCAAGGATGAGACTGACCCTGGTCAATGCAAGTAACAAATTTATTCTAGGCCATACCAGAAGGCATCGTGCCAAACACTACATCTCGGCAGCAAAGGCTTATGAAGATTGTACACGTTTTAAATACCACTTTATTTACAGGCCTAAGAAAGGCCTAGTCGCTGTTATGTGGCCTAACATTGTCCCTCTAGTGAGCTCCTGTACCTTTCTCTTGTTTCTTGCTACAAAATCTCCTGATAATTACAAACAGTTTACACAGAGGAGAGTGGTGATCTTTATTTTAAGAGGAAATACAACTAGGCAACCATTCCGACCACTTACAAAACCTTATAACATTTTCCGTTCTCTATCATTCTACTCAACTTTCCTTATACTGCCTGTCTTCTACATTAAACCTTATTCTAAATCCCCCTTTAAATATTATACTAACAAAGGTCTACAGAAAAATAAGAGATGAGCCAGGTGCAAATCAATGGACACCGTCATTTAACGCTACTCTCTTTTCGGTGTTTATTGTTTTCAGAGGAAGTACAACCGGGCAGCCGTTCTCTCTTATCACTAAAGAAATAGAAGAGGTCTGACACTTCGAAAAACTAAAAGGCAAAAAAGGAGGGGTAGGGGCTACGAAGGGCATGAAAATGAGTCTCCCTAGTACCCGCAAACCTAATACCGTCGGTGTAGGAAGAGAAAACGAGAGTCCAAGCGAGTAAAGATAGGAAAGAAGGAGGCGAAGAGGCAATGCCAGTCTCTGCCAGTTTCCCGTGTTCGCCAACACAAGCTCTCAAGTCGAGAGCCTGGTGCCCCTTTTTAGTCCGCTCATGCGTCAGATAGGGCATACCGTGGATATATTCCACCACCACTTCAAGCACAGGGGTTCATCCAGTGGTAGAAAGGACTGAGACTGAGAAGGTAGCACCCGTTGTGTTAAGGTACAAGCTCGGCCTTTAACTAGTGTGAAAATGGGGAACCACGTAAGACATCTTCAGGGCTACCGATGATGGGATTCGAACCAGTCGTCTCCAGAATTCAAGCTCACAGCTACGCTGACTGAACCGCGTGGCCAATTCGTTTGGTCTTGTTAATGTCTTTTTTTTTTTTTTTTTTTTTTTTGCTAGTTGCTTTACGTCGCACCGACACAGATAGGTCTTATGGCGACGATGGAACAGGAAAGGGCTAGGAATGGGAAGGAAGCGGCCGTGGCCTTAATTAAGATACAGCCCCAGCATTTTCCTGGTGTGAAAATGGGAAACGACGGAAAACCATTTTCAGGGCTGCCGACAGTGGGGTTCGAACCTACTATCTCCCGAATACTGGATACTAGCCGCACTTAAGCGACTGCAGCTATCGAGCTCGGTCGTTAATGTCTTATCCCTTATACTTTCATTGTAATGCTCTCTCTCAACCCATAGGTTTAAAATAACCGCATGTTACTTTAGTCTTAAACTTTGGGAACTAAGGATTTCAACAACGTTTCATTAAGTGACAGGACACAGGAATTCCTCGTGTTCGTTCCGACAACTGTACGGTGGTAGCACGAACGAAACTGAATGCACCCTGTTCCAGAATTTCAAAGCAGTCTTAAGTTCGTAAACTCCTGGAATTTAACTCGAATAAACCGGTCAGGAAGCTAATTTGCTACCCTCAAACCGTAAACCATCATAAGTTTCTAATAATTTATTTGACACGGTATGGTACATCACAGTGAACCTTTCACAACAAAGTGTCTTCCTATCTTCCATGTTCAATCTGGAACGAAGCGAGGTAATTCATGGATGGATTTATGAGTGAATTGTTAACAATATTACATTTATAACCCAACGTGTAGAAAACCGTATACATGTCACTAACGAGTGAATGAAGACTGTTGACCTCTGTGTACCTGGAGAAGACTCTCGACTAAGGTACTACAAACAGGCAGGTCACTTGGAAACTGAACCGCTCAGTAATCTGTCAACTTTGACCCACAATAACACACATTAAAGACAGGTAAACAGGTCATGGAGGCGGTCGTTATTGTTTGAAAAGGAAGAACAACGCGGCAACTATCCTCATAGGTAAATCCTCGATCAATAAGTGTATTTGTTAAGAAGGGGAAGGCAGACGACGAAGAAGGTCGTATAGGAGAGATGAACGTAATGAGACTGGCACAAGTGGAAGCAATGCCAGATTCAGCAAGGGGCTCCCTGGTCGCGAGCCGCGCCGCTCCCAATTTTAGAGCACCTGGAAGTCACTCCTTTACTTGCCTCTCGCGGCACGCAGGAGATACCGTGCACGGGCGTAGCCAGGTGGGAAATTTTCCAAAAAGAAAGTAAACAGAAACGGACAAAAATACTAAATAGATATTCAGAGACATGATAGTAAAACCAACAGATCTGTTGAATCTATTTTCTGAGAAGCCTCGAAAGTTGGATTTTAGATTGTAAACTGGACATAGCATTCGCTGTAGAACTGTTGACCTCGATCGCATTGTTCTTGTTGTGTATTTTGTAGTGTACTGCAATCAAAATATCACTTGTATCTGTGTTCTTATAATGACAAGTCTTGCACGCGCGCAAGCACTTTCATTGTGTTCTTCCCCCCGGTCCCCTCAACGGCCCATCCTGGCTACGCTACTGACACGGTGAATGTACTCTATCACGCTTAGGGGCGCGCAGCTGTGAGCTCGCATCCGGGAGATAGTGGGTTCGAATCCCACTGTCGGCAGTCCTGAAGATGGTTTCCCGTGGTTTCCCATTTTCACACCAGGCAAATCCTGGGGTTGTACCACGGCCGCATCCTTCCCATTCCTAGGCCTTTCCTGTCCCATCGTCACCATAAGACCTATCTGTGTCAGTGAGACGTAAAGCAAATAGCTAAAACGTGTGATAACGGTGTGATAGTCGAGTGGCAACCACTGTTCGATCCTAGCCAATGCATGGAAAGTCCCATCCCTGTGATTTGGATTCCACGTGACATTGGAAGCTCCGTGACTATGATCACGGTATTGACAGTCAGGTAATGCTACAAGTTTGCTTGTTTTTCAAGCTTGTGGTAACCTCGGCGCCCAGCTCAATCTGACTGTCCTTCTAGTTTCTTGGGACAGCTACCTCGTCCTGCTTCTCTTGGTCAACTGTTGTTATCTTCTAGCCCCGATTATTTGGGAGCCTTGTGAGTCTTCCAATGTTCCACTATCCTTAGCCATTCTCTTGCTTTACCCGGTTTCCTCTTTCTTCAAGAGGTTGAACTTTTACCTTCTTGCTCGTTAGTCACAATCAAAAGGAGTTAATTGTCTTGTCGTTTGTACCTTAAGTACCAAAAGTGATATCCGTATAAGTTATAAATATATTGCCACCTTTAACTAGGAGCTAAATATTAAACCCATACTGCCGGTGCTCCTATTGAAAATAAGCCTGTTGTTATTGTAGCCCGACTTTATATTTTTTGCTAGTGGTTATTTACGTCGCACCGGCACATATAGGTCTTATAGCGACGATGGGATAGGAAAGGCCTAGGAGTTGGAAGGAAGCGGCCGTGGCCTTAATTAAGGTACAGCCCAAGCATTTGCCCGACTTTATATTAATAACTAGCTGGTGTACCCGTGCTTCGCTACTTAATTCTAGATTAGGTAGTGTACACGTTGTAAGATTCCATAAAATTGCATAGTTCTTAACATTACCACAGAAACGTGACGGGGAAGTCACCATACATCTTTCTTCATGTGAAGACTCGGTTAGGGAATTTTCATTGTAATGGTAGGCCCTCTTGCCTACCCTCAGTCACAATCAAGTTGGAGAATGTTCATCATAATGGCAGACACTCACTATCCACATGCCTTTTTACAATCTCAGAAATACTGTTTTTCCCAACTGAAATCAACACAGGTCGTTACAATGACGTCAGTAGGAATGTTGCGATGAAATGAAAAACCACCCATTTTCTCACTTTTAACGACCAGTACTACGCTGCCACTCTATGCTGTAATTCTGTTAATTTTTCACACTGTTCATTCCAATGAGCGCCTCAGAGTAGGAATCGAATAGCTGGAATACTGTGATGAACCAGTGTGCTACGTACCAGCAGTATCAGAAAATGTATGGACCAGAGGAATGGCATGCTAAAGAAGAAAGTTATCCAACACCCCAGCTACTTCCCGCCAATATTCAGGCAGCCTGTTATACTCGGTACGCAGCAGTGACCCCATCTATAGGAGATGAGTGGCAGCATAAGAGAGAAAAAATATCACAACAAACAATGGCCCATGTTATGTTATCGTTGATCAATTTTATGAGTTTTCGATATTGTAGGCCGTCACATTTTGTTTCCTTCCAACTCTGAAATACTACTATTATTATAGTCGGTACGGTAAAACTGAATAAAACATAAATGATCGGAAATAGTTTTCTCTATAACATTTGTTATGTAGTACTTTTCGATAGGACCAATAACAAACAAAAAGTACATTTTAGGCGCCTTCCCCTAAACTACAATTTCATCCAGGATTAATAAAATTATTTACAGCCTATACTGTATATTTTTATTCCCCGACTCTACACACCGATTTTCATTAAAATCTGTTTTCCCATTATCTCGTGGCTCGGCGTTGATATGGACTTAGGAACAAAAATACAAATTCATGAATATCTCTGTTATCATAGTCGGTACGGTAAAAATGTATAAGACATAATGATCGGAAATTTAATTCTATTTAACTTTATGTATCTAGTATTGACCGATTCCATGACTAAATGGTTAGCGTGCTGACCTTTGGTCGCAGGGACCCCGGGTTCGATTCCCGGTAGGGTCGGAAATGTTAACCATAATTGGTTGATTCCTCTGACACGGGGACTGGGTGTATGTGTCGTCTTCATCATCATTTCATCCTCATCACGACGCGCAGGTCGCCTATGGACGTCAAACCAAAAGACCTGCACCTGGCGAGCCGAAGTCCTTAGACACCTCCCGGCACTAAAAGCCATACGCCATTTCACTTTTCATGTAGTATTTGTCGATAAGGCCTCTAATAACATAATTATACATACATAGATCATTATAGACCGTTACGCTTTACAGCGTTCAGCCTGCAAGCGCCTTTGAATTTACTAAACGTCGCTACAATCCTTTATTTGCAACTAGTGCTGTGACCTCATTTAGTTCTATACCTCTTATCTTTAAATCGTTAGAAACTGAGTCTAACCAGCGTCGTCGTGGTCTCCCTCTACTTATCTTACCCTCCATAACACAGTCCATTCTTCCACCGAAGCCTGTTTATGCGCACAGTTTCATCTATCGAGTTCATTCCTAACTTAAGCTTTATCTCTTCATTCCGAGTACCCTCCTGCAATTGTTCCCACCTGTTCGTACCACCTGTAATTCTCGATACTTTAATCTCTGTTACTTCTAACGAATAAGATATCCTGAGTCCACCCAGCTGTCGCTCCCGTAAAGCAAAAATTGTCTGAAAACAGACCGATGTAAAGATAGTTTCGCCCGGGTGCTGACTGAACACTGTTGATCGCAAATTCCAGTTCACTGCATTAGCTTTACTACAATTTGATTCAATCTCACTTGCTATATTACCATCCTGGGGAAACACACAACCTAAATACTTAAAATTATTTGCCTGTTCCAGCTTTGTATCACCAATCTGGCATTCAAATCTGTTGAAATTTTTACCCACTGACTTCAATTGAGCCTTTGAAAGACTCATTTCATAACATACTCACTGCAGCTATTTTCAATGTCCTATATATTCGACTAGGCTTTCGGCACAATCTGCCATTAAGACAAAGTCGTCAGCATAGGCCAAACCGCTTACTACATTTCCACCTGACTGAATCCCTCCCTGCCATTTTATACCTTTCAGCAGATGATCCATATAAACTAGGAACAGCAAAGGTGAAAGATTGAAGCCTTGTCTAACCCTTGTAAGTACCCTGAACCAAGAACTCATTCTACCATCAATTCTCACTGCGGCCCAATTGTTAACATAAATGCCTTTGATTTATTTTAACGATCTACCTTTAATTCCATAGTCCCCCAGTATGGCGAACATCTTATCCCTCGGTACCCCGCCATATGCTTCCTATAGATCTACTAAACATAAACATAACTGTCTATTCCTCTCGTAACAATTTTCAGTTACCTGGCGCATACTGAAAATCTGATCCTGACAGCCCCTCTGTGGTTTGAAACCACACCGGTTTTCATTCAACTTCCTCTCAACCACTGATCGCACCCTCACTTCCAAGATGCCAGTGAATACTTTGCCTGGTATACTATTCAATGAGATACCTCAATAGTTGTTTCAATCCTTCCTGTCCCCTTGTTTATAGATAGGTGCAAATACTGCTTTTGTCCAATCTGAAGGTACCTTACCAACACTACCATGCTAATCTTACTACTCTATAAAGCCATTTCATCCCTGCCTTCCCACTATACTTCACCGTTTCAGGTCTAATTTCATCTATACCTGCTGCTTTATGACAATATAATTTATTTGCCATCTTTTCACTTGCTCAAGCGTAATTTCGCCAACATCATTTTTCTTTTCCCCATGAGCTTGGTTGTTCGTGACACCACCAGGAAGATTTCCTTTCACGTTGAGACGATTTTCTAAATATTCCCTCTACTTGTCTAGTGATTCCTTGGAATCTATTATCAGTTCACCTGAATTACACAAAACACTGTTCATTTCCTCTTTCCTCCCTTCCTAAGATTCTTTATTACTGTCCAGAAAGGTTTCCCTGCTGCTTGACCTAGCCTTTCCAGGTTATTACCAAAATCTTCCCAAGACTTCTTTTTGGATTCAACAACTATTTGTTTCGCTCTGTTTCGTTCATTTACGTACAAATCCCTGCCTGCCTCGGCTCTTGTTTGAAACTATTTCTGATAAGCCTTCTTTTTACGTTTACAAGCTGCTCTCATTTCATAACTCCGCCAAGATGTTCGCTTTTTCCCATCTTTACACACAGTTGTTTCTGGGCATTCCCTTACTATTTCTACTACAGCATCCCTGTATGCCACCCGTTATCTTTCTATAACCTGAACCTGCTTACTGTCTATTGTTCGGAACTTCTCACTAATCATATCCATGTACTTCTGTCTAATTTCCTCGTCCTGGACATTTTCTACCCTTATTCGCTTGCAGACGGATTTCACTTTCTATTTTTTTTTTTTTTTTTGCTAGTTGTTTTCCGTCGCACCGACACAGATAGGTCTTATGGCGACGATGGGACAGGGAAGGGCTAGGAGTGGGAAGGAAGCGGCCGTGGCCTTAATTAAGGTGCAGCCCCAGCATTTGCCTGGTGTGAAAATGGGAAACCACGGAAAACCATTTTCAGGGCTGCCGACAGTGGGGTTCGAACCTACTATCTCCCGAATACTGGACACTTGCCGCACTTAAGCGACTGCAGCTATCGAGCTCGGTATTTCACTTTCTATACCCTAGGCCTAGATATACTTAGTTCACTGCAGATCAGATAGTGGTCTGTATCATCGAAACATCCCTGGAAAACCCGTATATTCCTAACAGACATCCTGAATTGGAAGTCGGTTAAGATGTAGTCTATTATGTATCTGGTACCCCTAGCCTCCCATGTGTAGCGGTGAATAGCCTTATGCTTGAAGAATGCATTCATAACTATTAAACCCATACTAGCACAGAAGTCCAGCAAACTCTTACCATTCCCATTAGCTTCCATATCTTCCCCACATTTACCAATCACCCTTTCGTATCCTTCAGTTCTTTTTCCAACTCTCGCATTGAAATCGCCCATTAGGGATTGACCCTGACTACGATGTCACTCAATGCTTCATAAAACTTGTCAACTTCATCCTCATCTGCACCCTCACACGGTGAATATACTGAGACAATTCTCGTCCTAATTCTTCCAGCTGCCAAATCTACCCATATCATTCGCTCATTTACCTGCCTAACAGAAACTATGTTGCGTGCAATGGTATTCCTGATGAACAACCCAACCCCGCACTCTGCCCTTCGCTTTCTGACACCCGTCAAGAACAATTTATAGTCTCCTATCTCTTCCTCGTTATCTCCCCTTACCCGAATAGCATTTACTCCTAGCACATACAGATTCATCCTCTTTGCTGACTCAGCCAGTTCTACTTCCCTTCTACCATAAGCCCCATTAAGTCTCCTCGCCTGTCAAATAAGAGTGGGACTCCGTTACTCCCATAGGTCCGAGGCTTGCTTAAAATGTTTTGAGCTCGGTAAATTAATGAAGCAGGATGCTACCCCACTTACACGTTGTCCAAGTGAGGATCTCTCCTCTAACGGGTTATGGACCACCGGTGAATTGTATAGGCCTAGCCGCCTGAGCACAAGGAGCGCCGTGACTCAGAATAATGTATGTCCGAGATGCCCACTCCCATTCCATAATAACTGGTATCCCGACTCTCAGGACCACTTATCAGATCACTCAGCTGTTGCCCATGGTTCACGAACTAGGACGTGACTACAGTAACTCACACCATGAAAATTAAATTTCAGGTCATCCCTTAAACTACCATTTCACTCAGTGTTAGTAAAATTATATGTGGACAAGATTGTGGTGACTTATTCCCCAACTCTTTACATACCGATTTTCATTAAATTCTGTTCAGCCGTTTTCTTGTGATGCGTGTACATACATACAGATAGACAGACAGAAATTACGGAAAGTGAAAAGGTGCATTTCCTCGTTACTGTGGACACGGCCGATACAGAAAAACAATTATTTTTCAATTCTGAGCAATATACAGACAAAACTCTTATTCTATGTATATATTCAGCTGAAATTAACTCGTAACTGGTCTCATCATATCGATGCCCAGCAAGTATGAGGGTATTGAATGCTCTGTTTACTTAGCAACGACTCCTTGCTATGTCGATTGTTGGGAATTCTTGTCATTTTGTAAGCCGTAGTGTCAAAAACATTAAAACTAAAGAGATCTTTTTATTTATATATTAGCCTATATGTGTTATTAAGTGTTGCCATATGCCAGTCTAATATAAATTATTGCAAAGATGTAAGAAATTGCAGTGGTGCTGTGTTTTCTTTTAGGTCCGACCCAAGTTATTAAGCAGTAAATTTTTCCGCTATCAACATTAGCTTCCAAAATGTCTGAGTAAGACATATGCTGCTGATATTTTGTACAGAAACGGCAATGGAGTAGATTATGGGGGACATGAACCAACAAAGAGCGGATAAGAATCGGCAGAAGCCATTAGAACTGATCTCAGAAGCCATACGCAATTTGAAAGAAGCCCAAGGATCCACGGCCAGAGCGATCACCAAGTACATTGTGTCCAATTATAATGCCCCTGAAAGTCGAACTCTCCGTCAAGTAGAAACTGCGCTGCGGCGAGGACTCCAATATGGCGTCCTGCTCAAGTACAGAGGGCGCTACTTGCTGGGCGACTTTCACGAGGATAAAATGAAGTCTCGTCGAAGAGGACGCCGTCGTCGCTCTGGTAGAAGACGACGCGGGCGCCGTAGGCGTGGGCGTCGGCGCCGACGCTCCCGTGGGCGTAGACGCCGAGGACGACGCCGTAGATCTCGTCATCGCCGCAGACGCGGTAGATCTCGAAGACGTAGGTCGCGCGTAGGCCGACGAGGAAGATCTCGCAGACGCCTGAACGGAACGCCCGAGCAACGTCAGAATGGACGTTGCCGTCGCAGTAGAAAAGGAGACTAAGCGCTAGAATGAACTCCATCTTCTACTCCACAAAAATTACTGAGTATTTTTTTTAAACTACTTCTCTTGTCTTAATAAAATATGGTCGTGGTCTAATGATCGGTAGGCCTATATTTATTTGTGTGTGCTCTTTAGGCAAGTGGGTGTGGTAGGATTCACGAGTGGTGTGAAGATGATGACTTATGGACAAAACGAGAACCGAGCTCAATAGCTGCAGTCGCTTAAGTGCGGCCAGTATCCAGTAATCGGGAGATAGTGGGTTCGAGCCCCACCGTCGGCAGCCCTGAAGATGGTTTTCCGTGGTTTCCCATTTTCACACCAGGCAAATGCCGGTGCTGTACCTTAATTAAGGCCACGGCCGCATCCTTCCACTTCCTAGGCCTTTCCTATCCCATCGTCGCCATAAGACGTATCTATGTCGGTGCGACGTAAAACAAATAGCAAAAAATAAGGTACAGCCCCAGCATTTGCCTGGTGTGAAAATGGGAAACCACGGAATACCATTTTCAGGGCTGCCGACAGTGGGGTTCGAACCTACTATCTCCCGAATACTGGATACTGGCCGCACTTAAGCGACTGCAGCTATCGAGCTCGGTAATTCTGTAAGAGAGAGCGCTCTTAACTGAAGACAATTACGTGCGTAGGCACTTACAAAATTTTCCGCCCTGACTAACTTTTAGAGGTGATAGAAAACACCAGTGTAATTATCCGATCTAAACTCTCTTTACTTCAATACAGTGTTCACGTCTTCTGTATACCCGTTAAAATATTGTTTGTGAAATGGCCTCAATGCCATCTGAACATTTTCTTTCAAACACTATCATCTCTTGTCTAGCATGGAATGACCTCTTCATTTTACCTAGACCTGTAATTCGAGCCATGGACAGCTAGGGATTGATTCGACTGCA
The DNA here is from genome assembly GCF_040414725.1 of Anabrus simplex. Lineage (NCBI taxonomy): Eukaryota > Metazoa > Arthropoda > Insecta > Orthoptera > Tettigoniidae > Anabrus > Anabrus simplex. Next base: position 144,935,245 of record NC_090267.1, on the reverse strand, counting down.
TGTTATTACTATAATCGTGGAGACGCGACTTGCAGCAACCTCTACATGACGATGACATCGTAATGGCAGTTATTTCCAAGTGTGTATGTACGAAAGTAGTAAACAGGATTGGACAGTTACAGCTACGACCTGCAATTCTGAAAGACATGCACTTTTTCATGGACTGCACTTCTAATGGCCTTCCATGCATACAGGACTCGCACCTCATCTTTCAAGATCTTACTCGCTTGTGAGTCGAATGCTCAAGATTTTCGTAAGGACATCTATGTCAAACCTCGGTTTCAGAAGATATAGGCAGCAAGCCTGAACAAGGTTTGATACCTTTATTTATTTTAGACTAGGAACGGGCAACTTCTTGCACACTGCGCCGTGTATACCCTTTTGGTACTGCAGGCCCGATTTTAATAATTGGCCTTCTCGGTGTGACAGGAAGCGTTAACAGATACCATGCACCCAACAGGAGTGTTGCTGCTCTACACTGCACTGCATTTGGATATCCCTGAGGTCAGTGTAAACATAGCAGCGTTCATAAACTGGACAGGAGTCCTGCTATTGTAACCGCAATAAGATTCCTGTTGAGGACTGGGTGTGCCCTATCCCGCTTTATTCAATTCTGGGTTGGTACATGGAGCAGAGTTCAGTAGAAAACCACCCTGAAGATAACAGTTAAAATTTCAGTAAAGCCATCGCCAATGCTTTTCGTATTTGACTTCCTGCATGACACATAATCAGATAGGCAAAGACATGAGAGTAGTTACACTGAATATTAATTGGCAGATAGGTTTCTTTAGGAGAAATATTTATAAATGATGGAAGATCACCTTCACTATGAATCAGCTCAAAGGACGTCTTTTAACATTAACATTCACATCTCAATAACTCGATTCTACGTAAAACTGGATTATGACCACGATGTCAACAATTGTGTAAAATATCGACTTTAAAAAAAATGATATTGATAGTTTAATATTCCAGTTTTCTGATATTATACTTATGGTTATTTCACCTCATCACGTTATGAACAACATTTTGCGCATTAATAAATCATTCCAAGAGAAGCATGTGTGTTTTTCGGAGTCGGTGATAAATGATCTATTGTATTTAAATGAGTAGATTTGACTTGTTAACCCGAAGGAGTAACTAACAATGTAAATATTTCTACATTAGAAAGGTATTGTGAATATCAATATTTCTCTATGCGATCGTGATTTTTCTCTGGAAACGTATTTCTTCATCGAGATCCTGCTGAAAATCAGAATAGTCACAATGTTCGTAAGTGTGCAAGTCGATAAGAGGCACGTGGCCCTGAGGCACTCTCAGCCTTCAACAGAAGTGGGCACTTGGTTTTGGTTTTATACGTCGCACCGACACAGATACGTCTTATGATGACAATGGGATAAAAAAAAAGGGCTAGGAGTGGAAAGGAAGCGACCGTGGTCTTGTTTAAGGTACAGCCACAGCATTTTCCCGGTGTGAAAATGGCAAACCTCTGAAAACGAACTTAGTACTAGTTCAATGACTCGGAATAAAGCGTCTGTGCATTGAGCTAACCACTTTACTTCTCTTGTTGGTACAGAGGTTATGGATAATCCCCATTGCTACAAAGTCGTTCATGTCCTGTATAGATATAAAATAATTCGTTGATTAGAAATTGATATTGTCACTACCACACTTCACTTGACGGAACTTTAGGAAACTAAAAAAGAGAGCAATATCTTTTACAAAGACTCGGTTCCCCGTGGGAAGTGAAATTTAGTCTTGTCATTGTCGCGCTTCAGCACATCAGCCAGTAAACCAACTTTTTGACCGTGAAACAAATATTAAAGCCTGCATCCTTATTAAACGAATTTGGGTCAAGTACATTCGAGGTTCATTCAGTGAACCATAAACGACGGCAATGCAGAGAATTCTATCATTTGTATAATCAAAGACAACATCCAGAATTTTTTTGCCGGGCTGAGTGGTTCAGATGGTTAAGACGCTGGCTTTGAGACCAAATTGGCAGGTTCGATCCTGGCTCAGTCCAGTGGTATTTGAAAGTGGTTAAATACGTCAGTCCGTGTCGGTAGATTTACTGGCAAGTAAAAGAACTCTTGCGGACCAAACCTTCGGCACGTCAGCGTTTCCTGAAACAGTAAAAGTAGACATGATATAGGCTTTTGCGCTTATGTCATATCAAGAAAAGAAGGTAAAATTCTTTACGGTTCGCAGAAGGAAGTCTTTCTCGTGGACAGTCGATATTTTCTTCTGATGGCGCAGAGCACAGTTGTCTGCGAAACGTAAAGAATTTCACCTTATTTTCTTGACACGGCGTAAGCCCAAAAGCCTATATCATGTTTATAAGTACGGGCCGTGAAAGCATCAATGGCAACCGCAAAAGTAGTTAGTGAGACGTAAAACAAATAACACTATTATTATTATTATTAACATATACTTTTGGTTACATGAGAGTAACAATAACTAGATTCGATTGTATACTAGACAAAATCATCTTTATTCATCGGTATTCAGTACTTGAACAAGACTCCTTCACCAAAATATGATAGAAAGAGGTGCTTAGAGTACGCAAATGGAAGAACAATTGATATGCATTTTTCAGTTCATTGTGGAACTAAGGTCGGTGCTAAGAGTGGTGCAAGGTGCGGTACTACGTTGTCGATGAGACCAGCGAGAGGTGATCTTCAATCTCGGCGACTGGAAGGGGACATACAGTATGTATGAAGCAAACAGGAGCTCGCTAGGCCTGCTCTAACATTGAGTAGCTCCCGTCTTAAAGACGCTCGTATGAGATGTTCTCCAATCTTTCTTCATAAATCTGCAATGGAGTCTGCCTGCGTTCCGAAACATCGAGTCTAAACTGCTGGGCGGAATTTCATATAATTTTACACAAACATTATAAAGGGTAACTGACTCCTTGGCTGAATGGTCAGAGTATTGCCCTTCAGTTTAGAGAGTTCCGGGTTTGATTCCAGGCTGGGTCGGAGATTGTAATGTCGTGTGATTAATTCTTCTGGCTCGGGGACTGGGTGTTTGTGTTTGTCCCATATTCAGACAACACACTACCAACCACCACAGAAACACGCAATAGTGATTAAACCCCTTCATATAGGGTTGCCGTCAGGAAGGGCATCTGGCCTTAAAACATGGACAAATCCACATGTGTGACACAATTCGCACCCATGACCCCACAAATGTGGAAAAAAGTGGTGGAAGAAGAAGATTCTAAAAGATAACTGTGGACTAGAAAAATATTCATTGCTGAATTACTTGAGAGGGGGGGGGGGGGGCAAGCGCAAATACTTAAAATGACATGTATCCGCTTCGTTCTCGCTCAATCACGACAAAACAACAGAATCAAGTGATATGATTATGTCTCATATAATCACTTCAAACACAGGACTACTACGATTTAACAATTAACAGTTTCAAAATGACCGTTAATATGTAGATATTTATAGGTAATTACTTGCTACAAAGCACAATATTGACCAAATGGTTAGTCTTTTTTTTCTAGTTGTTTTACGTCGCACCGACACAGATAGGTCTTACGGCGACGATGGGACAGGAAAGGGATAGGAGTGGGAAGGAAGTGGCCTTAATTAAGGTACAGCCCCAGCATTTGCCTGGTGTGAAAATGGAAAACCACGGAAAACCGTTTTCAGGGCTGCCGACAGTGGGGTTCGAACCTACTATCTCCCGAATACTGGATACTGGCCGCACTTAAGCGACTGCAGCTATCGAGCTCGGTAATGGTTAGTCTTGTCACAAAATAAAGTCTAGCATTTTCTCCAGATGACAGTTGTACAAAACTAACCCGTCTATGACGTGTACAACAGCTGGTGAAGGTATAGTTTAATGTTTCACCGAGCTTCACTATTTCTGTCTGAACCAACGACAGTGGTCGAGAGAAAGAAAACGCGTTGCCGGCAGAACCTTCGCCAGGGCTAGGGCTCCAAGTTACAGTTACTGCCCACAATCACATACATCACATGTGACGTCTCTAACATCTTCAAATTACTCATTGAAATGAGCACGACACAATGATGAATTATTCAAACTGACATGATGTGTCGTGCATTCATCATCTGTGTCGTCACCGACCTGTCAGGATGCAGTGCTAAACCTTCGACTGGTGAGGACCGGGAACAGCTCTGTGACGTCACCACACTCAGCAAGAAGTCCTCACAAAAAGTTTTGTTTGGGAATTTGGTGAAATGTAGACGCACTTGACAGAGGGGAAGAGAGGGTATTTGGCGTATGGACAGTGCAGAGTTAAGGAGTGAAATAACATGATGCCTTGATCTAAAGGCGACATTTATTTTCTGGATATTCTGTCTCTTAATTATTTGTTTTACAATATTTGTTCACAGATTATAAATCATTATTTTTCTTTCCCTCTTCCTATCACATTGGGTCGACTTTCCTGGTACTTCCAGTCATGAACCCTTGCAGAATCAGCACTGGAATTTTTCAAGTGCTTCATAATTCTTCCTCATCTCGTTTCTGGCCGTACAGTGCTAGTTCACTCGTCACTCATGTCCCATGATCGTTCAATATGACCTAACCTTCTCAGTCGGCCTTTTTATAATTTTTATGAGATTGGCGTTTCTCTCAGAGATTAGTAAATAATGTCATTGTGCATTTTGTTATCATCTCTTCATTATTAATTCGTAATCCTTCACACCTCTGTCCACTCATTGAGACATTGCACTGCAGACTTTCTGTTTTATTCCTACATATTTTAAGCCCATTTCTTTCCATAACATCTTGCGACAGAGCGAGTTGGCCGAGCGGTTTGGGTCGCGTAGCTGTGACTTTGCATTCGGGAGATGGTGGGCTCGGATCCCACCGTCAGCAACCCTTAATATAGTTTACTGTGGTTTGCCGTATTCTCACCAGGAAAATGCTGGGCCTGTTCCTTAATTAAATCCACGGCCACCATCCATCCAATCATATCACTTTTCATAATAATAATAATAATAATAATAATAATAATAATAATAATAATAATAATAATAATAATGTTATTGGCTTTACGTCCCACAAACTACTTTTACGCTTTTCGAAGACACCGTGCTACATGAATTTTGTCCCGCAGGAGTTCTTTTACGTGCCAGTAAATCTACCGACACGAGGCTGACGTATTTGAGCAATTTCAAATACCACCGGACTGAGCCAGGATCGAACCTGCCAAGTTGGGGTCAGAAGAGCAGCGCCTCAACTGTCTGAGCCACTCAGCCCAACTCACTTTTCCATCCGTGTGTCGCCAAAAGCCTTCGATATATTTTGGTGCGACGTTAAAACACTAGAAAAAAACCCCACATCCGGCCAGGTGTCAAGTTTTCCTTATTTTTATGTTTGTCGATATTTTATATTCTTATATTTTTAATATTGGAATTGTAATTTAAATGGTTGTTATTACTGCCTTGTGGGTATGCTGCGTTCTTTGGGGTTGCTTCTATTGGTAAGCAGTTTTGTAAATAAATAAAATGCATATTCGTCTACATTTTGGATTATGCAGAATGATTTCAGTGATTTTCTGTGAATTTCCTGTTTCTCCTTTCGTTGACAAACATATCAATATTGAGATGCAATGACCGGGAAGTATTTCATCTTTGAACAGCTAGCGCATACAATCTTGTGAAATCTGGTTTGGCGGAAAGTTTTGTAGAAGTCACTCAAGTCTTCTTTATGGTCATGTTTTTGTCTTGTGAACAAATCGTTGCATTGTGAAGTAACTTAAAAACAGTATGAGTGCATGGTATTGTATAAGTTCCTCGCAGGTACATTTTTCTCCGAAGAAATTGAACATACAGATACGTTAGTTGTGGGTACCACAGGGTTTATATTTACAGGGGAGGTGAATTTTATTTTTATAATAAATACAATTAAGTCTAATAAAATACTAAGTATGAGGGTCCGGCTCATTGGCTGAATGGTCAGTGTTGAGGCCTTCTGTTCAGAGGGTCCCGGATTCGATTCGCAGCCAGGTCGGAGATTTTAATCGCATCTGATTAATTCTTCCGGCTCAGGGGCTGGGCGTTTGTATGTTGTCCCAACACTTTCCTCTTCATATTCAGACAACCCACCACACTACCAACCACCACAGAAACACGCAATAGCAATTGCATCCCTCCATACATGGTTGGCGTCAGGAGGAACATTCGGTCGTAAAACATGGCCAAATTACCATGTGCGACACAGTTCGCACCCGTGACCCCACAGCTGTGGAAAAAGCGGTGGATGAAGAAGAAAAAGAAAATACTAAATACGAGGAAACTGTTCTTTGATAAAATAGGCCAAGGCCGCTTCTTTCCTAGTCTTAGCCGTTTTCTATCCTATCGTTCCCCAAAACAAATGTAAAAAATGTTCGCAACCTCTGTTCTAAGTGCGATGGAGAGGTAGCTCCAAGCTCGGCCAACTTTACCCCCAGGAATTCACCTGGTACTCTCTTTTTTTTTTTTTTTTTTTTGACTGAAAATCGGAAATCTCTTTTCTAAATTTGACTTTCTGACGGGGAATCGAATCCATGTCCTTCTAGGTGAACGAACCACGTCCTTACCACCTCGGATAAGCATTCCTCATCATCATCATCATCATTATTATTATTATTATTATTATTATTACATTTATAATACAAATTTTCAATGATATTTCCAAAATCAAAATAATAATTGAACTAAAATTATACATCACTTAACTAGAGGCGATACGTGAAATATGATGATAATACTAGATCATTTCCTAGTTAATTGGAAGAGATATCATCGTCTATGTTCGATAGAGGAGGAGATGGTTTTAATTGTCGGTGATGAAAGGAGGAAAGTAAAAGCCGAAGCTCTCTCTCAGCCGAATGTGGAGCAACTACAATGAGGGCAGGTGTGGACCACCGTACAGCAGTTCCTCTGGTGCCGTGCCGTCGAGCAGTTCGTGTGTGCAGTGATCACCCTGTGAGAGTAGTGCTTCGTAGTATTGTAGGATTTATTGAGCTAACGTTTACCTATTACTTAATTTCTTTTCTAGCAATAATTTTTCATTTACATTATAGAGTAATTAGTAGTGAGTCATGGTGTAAACAGACGAAGACTAAGATGAGTGGTGTTGTTTCAGTTTAGTAAAACGCTGAAGAGTGAAGAGCTATCACAACAAGAGTAAGTGTTCTCTTAACACACCAGCACATGCACCTATCAGCCTGTAAAGTCACTACCGATCACATTTAACATCACTCTTTTGTCTATGCTCTTAACAAACATTTCTTCCGTCTGATTCATAGTAAAACTTTATTATAGGGCATGGTGTTTCTGCCAGGACGTTGTAAAATGTTCACCAGACAGCGGGTTTTTATGAGCCAACAGATTTGATTCTACTCGTACTATTCAATGAATTCTAAGGTAAAGGACCCGCACATTAACATTGTACGAGGTGTTGCATAACCGGCAGGGGCATCATAGGATCTTACTCCTGTTAACACTCAGAGCTTTGTACACAGGCGTCGTGTGGCTTACTTGTAAGCAGATTGTAGAGTTATTTAACAAAAGATAAAGTCCAGTTACCATTTTTTCCACATCTCAAGCATACCTAGCAATCTTGTGGCTGTAAAGATATTCACTGTTCAGATGATTCGAGTAAAACTGAGATTTTAAAAATCAAAATATGTTTCTATAAGTAGTTCACATCCATGATGAAAAGGGCGCGATAACAATGCGACACTAGGGGGCTGACCCGGTCAATGCATGTGGAAGTTTTCAAATTAAAAGACGTTTTTATGTGGTTCGAACTCCACGTAAAACTGGCGGTCCTTCAGCTATGATCACGATATCAAGAGTCACGTAAAACTATATGCCTGCTTGATTTACATCCGTGATATACACCTTCGTAGTTGAACACATCAACTCACACTCTGCAAGCGGAGGTTCGATGAAAGTGGCTAATTCAAGCGTTATTTCTGAGTTGTCTTCAAAGTTCTTTCATTCTTTCTTTCCTTCCTTCTTTCTTTCTTTCTTTCTTTCTTTCTTTCTTTCTTTCTTTCTTAATCCGTTTACCGCCTGGGGTTAGCTTTTCTCTCTGACTTTGCGAGCGATCCTACCTCTTCCGCCTCAAGAGGAGTGTCCTGGAGACTTTCGGTCGGGGATACAACTGGAGAGAAGGGCTAGTACCTCTCCTAGGCGGCCTCACCTGCTATGCTGAACAGGGGCCTTGTGGAGGGGGAATGGGAAGATTGGAAGGGATAAACAAGGAAAAGAGAAGGAAGCGGCCATGGCCTTAAGTTAGGTATCATCCCGGAATTTGCCTGGAGGAGAAGTGGGAAACCACGAAAAACCACTTCGAGGATGGCTGAGGTGGGAATCAAACCCCTCTGCACAGTTGACCTCCCGAGGCTGAGTGGACCCCGTTCCAGTCCTCGTACAACATTTCAAATTTTGTGGTTCGTCGCCATAAGACCTATCTGTGTCGGTACGACGTAAATGTAATAATAATAATAATAATAATAATAATAATAATAATAATAATAATAATAATAATAATAATAAAATTTCGTAGCAGAGCCGGGAAACGAACCCGGGCCTCCGGAGGTGGCAGCTATTCACACTAACTACTACACCACAGAGACGGACTCTCTTCAAAATTACTTTTGCAAAATATTGGGGTGTTATTAAGACCTAAGTAACTGTCCCGATCTTCGATTTAAACAAAGACGGTGATTACCTGTTATCGGCTGTTATCGGCTCCTTTAGCACAAATTCAGGCACGCACTCTGGTGTTATACAAAATCAATGGCAACTAAAGGGACGTTAAAAATTATTATTATTATTATTATTATTATTATTATTATTATTATTATTATTATTATTATTATTATTATTATTATTAAGGCAAGTACACTGTAATTGGTCCATACTAATATGAGTACAATGAGGACGGTACTCTTTCGATAGGAAAATAGAAGCAAATGAAAGTGGGCTTCGGGTTGTACAATGAGGTATTCTACAGCAGTCATTTTAATAACTAAACAGCAATAAATAAAACAAACCAAGCTCAAGAATTCATCGTAATCACGGAACTAATCATCTACAGCTCTATTGACGTTTTTCAGCGGAGTGCAGTTCGGTACTGTTAGTGTTCGAACACTTGGCCTTGATGAAATGGTGCCACTGAGTGGAATGCTTGAAAAATGGACAAGCTGATGACATTCCTCTTATTCTCTCTTGTGTCAGTGAACTGAAACTGTTCATGGTGGCACAATGACGCGAACAATACGTTTCTCTTTGTTTTAAAGATATCCCATGGAATGTTTAGGTTGCGATGGTGATAAAGAGTATAATTACATGTTGATTTTAGAAATGTTATTTTAAAAGATCTTATTAAATGACATATTCCTAAATGTACAAATGGAACTTTTGAGGACTGTTATGGGAAGTATATTTCTAAATCAAACCAGACAGTTCATAAAAGTCGGGAAGAAATTAACCCATAAGCCAATCGCAGTCGGTGTTTTGAGATAGTTCTCGCTTCGAAAGAAACCGGCTGTTGACTCATAGACGCGCTTCTTGGTGCTATCGACTTCCTCAGGTTGACTTTCGAACCTGATGTAGGATTAATGATGTATCCATGAGGAGAATTTGATTTAAATGCGGTGATATGACATCGATTACTGTGGTATTAGAGACTATATGCAATGGCTGACCTGGCAGTGTGATGACGCGGGTTTTGTAATAGTACACCATAATCCTAGAATATGAGGAAGGGCTTCTAACTCCCTGTCAAAATATTTTACAGTAACTCCACTACATGTTCTGCCCCGCGGCGTAGAGGGCAACGTGTTCACCTGTCACCCGGCGGCCCCGGGTTCGATTCCCGACCGGGTGATAGGTTTTTAATGGTAACGATTAGTATCCCTGGTCTTTGGACTGGGTGTTTGTGACGTCCTTAATCTTCCTTTCCTAACACACAACGTTCCACACTACCGCCATTCCAATTACACGCAGGTTCATACAATGTGGTGCCAGTAGGGGCAAAAGATCCACATGGGTCGACGCCCCGAACAAATAGCATTTTTAAAAACTACACCACATTCTGATCAGAAGGAATCTCTAATTGAAAGAAAGGGATAATACCTTAGATATTTAAAACAATGATAGTTCTCGTTCTGAAAACGAAACTAATAATTGGAGAGAACTTTAAGAGAAAAGACAGGGAGCGGATTGAGTCTGCAGAAGCGAACTTCTTGCAGTCGGTGAGTGTTTATTCTCTCGGAGACTAAGTGAAGCCGCCTCTGTGGTGTAGTGGTTAGCGTGATTAGCTGCCACCCCCGGAGGTCCGGGTTCGATTCCCGGCTCTGCCACGAAATTTGAAAAGTGGTACGAGGGCTGGAACGGGGTCCACTCAGCCTCGGGAGGTCAACTGAGTAGAGGTGGGTTCGATTCCCACCTCAGCCATCCTCGAAGTGGTTTTCCGTGGTTTCCCACTTCACCTCCAGGCGAATGCCGGGATGGTCCCTAACTTAAGGCCACGGCCGCTTCCTTCCCTCGTCCTTGCCTATCCCTTCCAATCTTCCCATCCCCCTACAAGGCCCCTGTTCACCATAGCAGCTGAGGCCGCCTGGGCGAGGTACTGGTCATACTCCCCAGTTGTATCCCCCGACGAAGAGTCTGAAGCTCCAGGACACTGCCCTTGAGGCGGTAGAGGTGGGATCCCTCGCTGAGTCCGAGGGAAAAACCGAACCTGGAGGGTAAACAGATGATGATGATGATGATGACTAAGTGAAGAGCAAATACCAGGAACCAGTTACACGTCTTTAAATAAGATAGAACAGCAAACGAAAGGATAACAATGCTCATTTAGAATGATGAAGAGTCGTATGCCAGCTTTTTTCCTTACAGGATAAACCTAAAGAGGAAATAGACATGTTCGCCCACTAGGGAGATGGAAAGATTTCTCTGAACTCGGAACAGGTCAAGGCACCTAATGCCTGAAGTAGAGGAAGAAATATTGGTTTCAGGAAGATAAATGACACAATATACCCCCGAAACATAAACTTGCTTGCTTACTTTCCGTATCTCAGGCAAGACAAATTCTTTGTTGTTGGCTTCCAACAGATGTCGAATAGTCCAGGGTTCACCCAGTAACTGCAGATAAGCAGATGTGTCGGATCCTGGATGTCGCCACAATCACACAGTACCTACTTCTAGAGGTTGGTTTTACATTTCGGTATCCCTGCTCTCAGTCAGCTCAGTGATCTCCATACCGATTAACGGATGTCTAAATGCACGCCTGTAGTTTCGGCCCTTCCACTGAGTGATATGGCTGGTCTCTAGAGGGCCTCGGGGGGTTTGTGACCTTGAAAGGAAACTCCTCCTCTATATTAGACGACGGTCTGGCGAGTAGTTGGCATGCAACGGATCTAGTGTCTTCTTACTTCTTCCTGTCAGCCTCAGTGATCTCGTGTCTTCTTATCGCAGGTCCAGCATTCAACTGGTTAAAGACAATGAATGTCCTTTTAAGGTTACTAACATCGAATTGATCGGTCCTTCGGAGAGCGAGAGTATCGGTTCAAGATGGAAATGAGACTCAAGGGGCGGTTGTAGGTCTACTAAACGTAACAACGTTGGGGCTGGGAGTAGCCTTTTTTTTTACGTCGCACCGGCACAGATATGTCTTATGGCGACGATGGGACAGGAAAGGGCTAGGACTGGGAAGGAAGCGGTCGTGGCCTTAATTAAGGTACACTCCCAGCATTTTCCTGGTATGAAAATGGGAAACCACGGAAAACCATCTTCAGGGCTGCCGACAGTGGGGTTCGAACCCACTATCTCCCGAATACGGGATACTGGCCACTGGCAGGAGTTGTCTAAGGGAAGCCCAATAGAGAAGAGAAAGAGAGGAGCTTGACACTGGTTAGACACCGGGTCAACCAAAAGACGGTGAAGCGAGACCAGCTCATCTCAGCCTGACGAAGTAAGTTCCATGAATGCATTCTCACTCAGAGAGAGCTCCTCATATGTTACAACATTTTTCTAACTATAACTTCGTAACCAAACAGATGTTCTCTGCAATCATTTATCAACCAGAACAGTTCAGCGCACCTGTTTGGCTCTCTGGCTGAATGATCAGCGTTCTGGCCTTCGGTTCACAGAGCCATAGGTTCGATCCCCGACCGGGTGGGCATTTTAATCGCGTATGGTCAAGTCCTCTGGCTCGGGGACTGGGGTTTGTTTTTGTGTTAATACGCTTCTCTTCATACGCAGTGAATACATCCCTCCACATAGGTTTGGCGTCAGAATGGGCATTCGTCCAGAAAACTGGGCCAAATATGCATCAAATGCCTACTCGGATAAATGAGGGGTAAAATCCAGGAAGCAAAAGAATGGTATCTACTCTCTACTATCAATTGTACGTGGAGGACAACAAGTTTCGAAACTAGGAACTATTTGTTCTTAAAAGATTTTGCACTTCATTTCATCATACACTTACAACATCCACGTCGATTTCTTCCAAAATTCTACTTTTTGTTAAATACAAATGATAATTCACCAAACTAACACGGATAATTAGGCAAATTTTGAACTCCAATGACCTAGATGCCTAGGTCTCAGATTAAAACTATAATCAAGGCTGCAGTTGTAAATGTCGTGTGTAGATTTTTATTTAACTTTTTATGTTTTGATGGTCCATCGCTATTACTGCCCCACACAAAACCTTTAAGGGAAGAAGCACTGTTTATGGATAACAGATTTTACGTACTTGGGTTTGATGACGGTGAAATTCAATCCTCATTCAACTGACCAATGACTGTAAATCGAACATAGTTAAACTCTCATGTTACGGTCTGTGTTTGCAAAAGAAAGTAAAAATGCATCGAAACTACTATAAAGATTGATGAAATCTATCTATTAAGTTATCTCTAGGTATATTCTTTCCCATTTCTATTCCTATAATCCTGCAGAACTTGCTTGTGGAAAAATGTGAAAGCAAAAACGCCTGGTATCTTTGGAGTGTGTGTTTGTCTACCCCTCAATCCCATGTCGTGATACGGAGTCGAGGATGAGGTGAGGTGAAATTATATGGCATGATATTACGGCAGGATGCCCTTCCTGACGACAACATGAAGATGAAATGAATGATGGTGAATGAAACAGGGTAAGGATTTTTGAAGGAATCGGCTGTAGTCTATGAATAGGAACTGTGCCTGGACGTAACAATGGGGAAACCACAGTTCCCAGAACAGCTGACAGTGGTGTTCGAAGCCATTCGTCTCCCGACTGCAAAGCTTGGCTCCATAGCCACTCCTCTCGGTGCCTGATATCTTTGGAGAGAAGAACATTTATTCTTCTTAATGATTAGGATTCTTACGAAGTATGGTACTATTTACGGAGTGAAATTTATAAGCAACAATTTACACCAATTAAATGTACTTCTGAAATTAGAAACTTTCTACCAACATTAGAAGTCTTCTCTTAATTAGTTCTGAGCAAAATGACCACTCCCAAAGAAAGTCGTTTAATAGGGGAAGCGTCATGTCTAATTGTCGTTTCCAAATACGAGCAGAATTGCCATTTATTTGCTAAGATGATTCACCATTTGTAACATATCATATGGTTAACTACGAAACATCCTTTTGCTTAAATTTAAGGAGGTTTTTTAATTCGTTGGCTTGCAATGTATAAAAATGTTCGAAGTTCCCATTTTTCCTTTTCGGTCGAGATGTTAGGCTATTATTCTATTACTACTAGTAGTACTACTACTAAAGCCTTGTGGGATAGTGGGTGTGAAATGTGTCGCACATGTGGATTTTCCCCCTGTTTTACGGTCGGATGCCCTTCCTAACGCCCAACTTATATGGAGGAATATATTCACAATTGCATGTCTCTGGTGTTTGGTACTGTGTTCTGTTGTGTTATGTATGGAGATGAGAGGATTGAAACAAACAAAAACAACCAGTCCCCAAGGCAGAGGAATTACGTCTAAGCATTCGTGATTAAAGTCTCCACCTCGGACGGGAATCAAACCTGAGATCCTCTGAACCGCAGGCCCTCTACGCTGACCATTTAGCCAAGCAGTCGTACACCTTCCTTCAGTTTCATTTAAGATGCAATTACTGTAAGAATGTATTTTATCAGAGGCGGTAAATGCTTGCTCGGTTGACGCAGAAGAACGTAGGTTCGATACCCCGTCAGAAAGTCGAAAAAGAAAAAGTTTTCGAGTTCTAGAGAGGGCCATAACCCTGAGTTCCGGGTTAATTTCTGCGGACTCTGTGAGCTTGCATCCGGGAGAGAGTGGATTCTAATCCCACTGTTGGCAGCGCCAAAAATGGTTTTCCGTGGTTTCTCATTTTCACACCAGGCAAATGCTGGTGCTGTACCTTAATTAAGGCCACGGCCGCTTCCTTCCAACTCCTACGCCTTTCCTATCCCATCGTCGCCATAAGATCTATCTGTATCGGTGCGACGTAAAGCCACTAGCAAAAGAAAAATCCTGGGGACAAAGGCGACGGGGTAGAGAGGTGACCGCTATCCCACTATGTGCCGAACTTACGGATAGTCGAAAACTTTACTCTTACCCTTCAAGGGCCTTCATAACGTCTATGGAGATGGTGTTGCTCTTTTGCTTGTGCATTTTATTCCACTATGTTTATTTGATAAGCAGAAGGAAGAAAATTGGAACCACGAAAGCGAAGAGAGGAGAGCCCTTCACCCCCACTTCCCCCTCTGACTACGAGCCTAAACCATCATGACTCATAATGTTCCTTCATTCTAGGATTATATCCTTGGAAACTTCACCACTACAACAGTTACACTACTCACGGAATAAATCTTTCTAGCCTACTGCGTATGCGGTGCTCTTCAAAACTGTAAAGAATACCAGGAGAATCGCATTCCTTAGGAAAGGACCTAGTCTTGAAGTGAGGTGGAATATAATCGCTCAAACCGCTGTGCTTGATAAGTTTGGACCGCTATTAAGGAGTAGCTAACGGTGAGAAGTAAAAAGTGACGGTTCAGTTTGTCTAGTGAGTGGCTAACAGATGGTGAGGATATCGTGACGCCGAGCGGTACACAAAGCTACACCACGGATTCTCTCAAGAAACACCATTACGACAGCGACTATGAAGAAGGTAAGCTAACTTTCCTCTTTGCATGATTAGCATTTAAATGAGGTAGTTCAGTGTTTACGAATGTTAAAATAAGGCCATAGTTAACAACAACAACAACTCTTTAGAAACATATTCGCTTGATGAATTGCTTAAAAGCTAAGTGGCATGTCATGAGTAGTTTCTCCTGCTAAAAGAAAAGATCGTTAATCTAAAGTCAATTAATGTGTTCGGATATTGATTCTTAAGTAAACATCTGTTGTTCTCCACTGCTAAGTTCATTCAAGCTGGAAGATCCTCTAAAATGAACGGGACTTGTTTCATTGCTGTGAATTAGTTCTTCAGGAAGTATGTTCATTTCTTGCCGCATGTTCAACGTCGTACGCTGTGTTATAAACGTGTTAATTTGTTTACAGTATTTTATTCTTTTATATTGACAAAACCAGAGGAAGCAATATTTTACTGGATGCTCTTAGTATCTTACGACAAACGCATGCAGGAAACTAGAATGAAACTAGAGTTATGTTTTTTTAACAAAATAGTGCATAATATGGTGCTAACATCCCGAAAAGTAACTATTCAGCATGGCCAAGGCTACATACGGATAATATGTGTTGGATATTTTGTACACTTACTTCCATAGAAACATGTTCTATAATGATGTAAATTCTATAATGATGTAAACAGGCATTAATATGCATATGTGAGGTTGCATCCGGGAGATAATGGGTTCGAATCCCATTGACGGAAGCCCTGAAGGTGGTTTTTCTTCGTTTCCCATCTTCACACCAGGAAAATGCTGCGGATGTGACTTAATTAATGCCATGGCCGCTTCCTTCCCATTCCTATGCCGTTCCTATCCCATCGTCGCCATAATTCGCTGCGAAGTAAAGCAACTTGAAAAAAAAAGGATTCATCAGAACTGAGTCTGGTGAGTTGTAAAATTTGGATGTTCCTAGTTCATGTTGTGCTCGTAGTTTATTCCGTCATTAGTATGTTACATTCAGACTGAACTACAAGAAGATACACATACAGATGTCCTTTCTGAAAGTATTTTGAGCAATGAATATCATATGAACCTGTGTCCTATTCTCAATTTCATATTCATCTTTAAAGGAGTTTAAGGACTAAAATAGAATGAAAGAAAAGACAATTTTCGTAAAGGTCATGAAGGCCTTTAGAGGAGTGTAAAGGTTCATTATGCAAACTCGTGCAGGAAAGCTGTCTGAAATTATAATTACCTTTCTTTCTTTTAACTTCACTGCCATAATAATAGGTGCACCCTTCCCAGTCCTAGCCCTTTCCCACCCGTCTGTCACTGAAAACCTTCGATGTGTTAATGCTACGTTTAAAACAAGTTGCAAAAACAATAGATGCTAACATCCCGGAACTAAATCGGACAGAGATAGGTTAGACCTATGCCAGGCTGCCTCTTGCCCACAAGAAATTAACAGGTACCCTTTTTCGGTGTAGGCTGAACGAACCTTAGGGAAAGTACCCCTCCAAACAGGAAACCTCCTTTCTAAATGTTTCGAATTTTTAGCGGGGTATCGATCCCATGACCTTACGGGTGAACCGAAATGTCTTTATTGTCTCGGATACACAGTTTCAAAATACTGAACGCTTCTGAAATAATTGGAAAGCATTATAAAAAGGATGGTGGTTTTTAACTCCCTTAAATTATTCATACATAAATTAACGTTTCCTAAGTGTGTGACGAACTAGCCTAAAATTAATCGGACGTCATCATTTTAGAAAATGGTTTTGTAATCTTTATAAAACTGTGCATATCAACACAAAATTGAACTGTAGTAATTCCGGTCATTCGAGTTGGTTTGATTTGATTTGTTGCAAATGTTTTGAAAATTGAGTAACAATAGTAATTTATTTGCTAAACATTTATTAGAAAGGTCTTATGCGGAGGAATTAATGTCACGGCATACGCTTAGCTCATGTCCCAAACAGCATCTACCATAATGCAGACCTACTTCCCACACGTACCAAATGCCTACATTAATTACAAAATCACCGCAACCCTTGACAAGAAAATCCATTAACTTCTCAGAGAATAAATAACTTTTATTGTCTGGTTGTCATGCATAAAATATTACCTATGTCACGGAGTGCTAACAGTCCTTTGACGACGTCACAGTTTCCTGAAAGAGATTCTCTCAGTTCAGTTGCGATGAACTGTTTTAAATTTTATGTAAATTTAAACTTTTATTGATCGTGGCAGCTGAATTAAATATTTCCTCCTTTTTCTTTTTCTAAAAACGTTTAAATTTCAAAATCTACTTCGAAATCTCAATCGAATGGTATAGGAACGTCAATTAACTAACTCATCTTTTTTGGACTGAGTGGCTCAGACGGTAAGGCGCTGGCTTTCTGGGTCCAAAGTTCTATCTCGGCACACTAGCCTGTTTAAATATGCTCCGAAAACCATAAAGGTAGTATTAATTGTTGTTATATTATCTACTAGCACTTGTACCCGTTCTTCGCACGGGAATTTGCGGTGAATTACATGTTTTTCTTCGGGAATGTATGCGAAGTAACACGTTCAATGCGACGTGTTAAAATGGTATTTTCCTGCGAAAGCGCGTGGTAATAACGTTGACATTGAACGAATTCGAGAGAAAATAAGGGCGATTTCCGAATTTATTGTACGGTACATTTCCTGGTCCGAAGTTGTGCGAAACTCTCCATGGTTGTCAGGTTGCATATTGTATCTCTGACCACTGGCGTGGTGCTCTGACGTTCATGATACCTCCCTTAATATCTGCCCTGTCGAACAGATAAAATGGCTCTTTAATTTTTCCCGTTACAGCCTTGAAGTGTCATGCACGACATGTCTCACGGGACTTGGACTGAAAATCCAATTTTTCGTAATCATCTGTGTTATTATTAGTCGTACGCTAAATACGTATATGGCATAAAGGAACGGAATTAACATATTCTTAAACGTGTGTTATATACAGTCTCTTGATAGACCTAAGGTTAACGAAAATATTTTTAAAAAATCTTCCTATAAATACCAACTCCATGTGATGTCCATGACGAAGCGAGATGGCTGTGCGGTTAGGCGCGTACAGCTGTGAGCTTGCATTCGGGAGATAGTGGGTTCAAACTCCACCGTCGGCAGCCCTGAAAATAGTTTTCTGTGGTTTCCCGTTTTCACACCAGGCAAATATTGGGGTTGTACCTTAATTAAGGCCACTGTCACTTCCTTCCAACTCCTAGCCCTTCCCTATCACATAGCCGCCATACGACCTATCTTTGTCGGTACGACGTAAAGCCAATTACGCACCTGATACAATCCTAAGTGAGTCGATTCCAAATACGTAGTTTGGTTGAAATAATTCCAGCAGTTTTTTCACTTTTAGGAATATACAAACAGACAAATACCAAAGGGAAAACGTCTACCTCACCGTGCAGTTACATTAGGTGGGGTTAATTTTCAAGCCAAGTGAAACATTATACATCCTCTGATTTTCTCCTGTTATTGAACCTTCAAATAACTGTAGGTGTGCAAGGGTGTCCGTCTCTGGCTGCAGAGCATGAAGCCCGTAGAAAATAGTAATTTTCACCGTCATTTGAAGAGTAAGCGAAATTATGTACATAACAAAAATGCGTTTCACATATAGTCTATGGATTTTACATATAAAAAATAGTGTAAGAGATAATTGAAAAAAACTCTTATGGTCTTCCCATAAACCCTCAGTCTATTCAGTGACTTTTAAATGATATGCTTATTGAAACCTGCTCCTGGATGAGTGGACTTTACATATAAAGTTTGGTTGAGACATAATCAATAGTATAAGAGAAAATTGAAATTGAACTCTTGTGGTCTTCTTATAAACTCCCAGTCTATTCAGTGGTTTAAACATGATACGAATATCAAAACCTGCTCCTGGATGAGTAAAATTTAAATATGAAGTTTGGTCGAGGTATAGTCAATAGTGTAAGAGAAAATTGAAAAAATATTTCTGGTCTTCTTATAAATCTCCAGTCTGTTTAGAGATTTTTAAATCATTTGCATATCAAAACCTTCCCCGGGATGAGTATCCTCTAATTATGAAGTTACCGAGCTCTATAGCTGTAGTCGCTTAAGTGCGGCCAGTATCCAGAATTCGGGAGATAGTAGGTTCGAACCCCACTATCGGCAGCCCTGAAGATGGTTCTCCGTGGTTTCCCATTTTCACACCAGGCGAATGCTGGGGCTGTACCTTAATTCAGGCCATGGCCGCTTCCTTCCCACTCCTAGCCCTTTCCTGTCACATCGTAGACATAAGACCTATCTGTGTCGGTGCGACGTAAAACAACTAGCAAAAATATATATATATATATATATATATATATATATATGAAGTTTGGTCGAGATCTGTCCAGCCGTTTCGTCGTGATGTGGAACAGACGGACAGACACACAGACACGAAAGCTAAAAACCCCTGATACGGTGTTGAGTTGATCTAAAACGGATAAATATCTGACCTTCAACGAATTGTCACAAGTTCCATTTGGTACCTGTTAGGAACTTTGTTGCCAACGGCTGAATACAGTGTTGCGAAAAGCGGGAACATAGTAGAAAATATTTTTACACCTTGAAACATGGAATCAAACTGGTGACGAAGTTTTTGTACAATTTTCACATTTTCTTCAGAGAGAACAATATTGCCACCGAGAGCGCGCTTCAGCTGACTGGCACCTCCAGTTCCGCACTCACAGCGCCGTTTGTCTAGGCAACATTACATTACACAGCTCTCGCCTGACATCGCACGCAAGGACAGGCTTGCTCTTCGCTCAGACACGTCACACCGCCTGAATCTGTCTTCTTCTGGTCTTAAGACACTTCCGTCCATGTACTTACAACGCACCACACTACCAACCACCACAGCAACACGCAGTACGTTTAGTGTTAGATGTATATGTTATCAATTTTGTTCATGAACCGTCTAACTGGCAACGAAAGAACTCTTGCCGCTATCAGCGCATGAGCCTTGATCTTCCTCGTCAAATACGTTGACGTTGATTATCTCTGCTCAACATGAAGATAATTTTATACAATAGCTTATTTACGAACAAAATTACAGGAATATTTAAAAGATCAATCATTTACCATTTTTAAGTCTTTAAGTGAACATAACTTATGAAATGTGCGCATGATGGGGTACATTTGAAAACCGGTGCGTTACGAATTTATTTATTTATATCGTGTCAGAAGCATACATAAGTTTAAAATTAAAGATAAGGAAAAACATAAAACATAATATAAATACTCCAATGGCGAAGAGCCACATTAAACTATGTGAGCCCAAAATCTTGCAACATCAAGTGCATTTGGCTTCGCTTTAACCAGGTCTTCTGTTGTGCAGCTGAATGGGCTGTGGTCTGCTCTTCTCCACATACACACAAGGTACTGTCCACTTCGAAACCCCATTTCTTCTGGTTTACCCTGCACCGCGTAACACCAGAGCGCAGTCTGTTCAGTGCTCTCCAATTCACCCAATCTGTGACATGGCCAGGAGGGAGTTCCTCTTTTGGGGTCATCCATTGACTGATCCTCGTATGTTGACTCCTGACGCGCCTTTCTTGAATTCTTGCTTGCTGCGCTGTTCCTGCGTTACGAAGAAACAGCATAAGAAGTTTCCCGGACCTAAAGCGTGTGTCGGAAAACTATAGTGTTTTTGTAGGAGAGAAGATATGAATTACCAATATATCATGAAATTAACAACTCATAATTCATGAACACAAACTCTCAATCACTTAGCTGCTGGACTTTCACTTATACGGCCACTGTGTTGGTCTGTGGTGACTCTTTCTTTCGTTGATCTATAAGATACAAAAATTCTGCGGTTCGTGTCCCAAGAGAAAATAGTTCAACCATAATACAACAACTCCGTATCGTTGGTTCCCAACACGTTGAAAAACTACTGTGGATCAAAATTTCGAAATGCATAACATTTGAAGAGATGATTGTGCATTAAACTAAGGAGAAGAAGAATAATGTTAGTGATATTACGTCCCACTACAACTTTTATGATTTTCGAAGACGCCGAGATGCCGGAACATAGTCCATTAGAAGTTGTTTTACGTACCTATATACAGTATATACCGACAAGAGGCTGACGTATTTAAGCACCTTCAAATACCAGCGGACTGAGCCAGGATGGAACATGCCAAGTTGGGATTAGAAGACCAGCGACTCAACCGTCTGAGCCACTCAGCCCGTCAGTGGCAACAGTAGTAGTAGCGATATAACACGTCCGCCTCTGTGGTGTAGTGGTTAGCGTGATTAGCTGCCACCCCCGGAGGCCCGGATTTGATTCCCGGCTCTGCCACGAAATTTGAAAAGTGCTACCCTCAGTCTCGGGAGGTCAACTGAGTAGAGGTGGGTTCGATTCCCACCTCAGCCAACCTCGAAGTGGTTTTCCGTGGTTTCCCACTTCTCCTCCAGGCAAATACCAGGATGGTACCTAACTTAAGGCCACGGCCGCTTCCTTCCATCTTCCTTGCCTGTCCCTTCCAATATTCCCATCCCTCCGCAAGGCCTATGTTCAGCATAGCAAGTGAGGCAGCCTGGGCGAAGTACTGGTCATTCCCCCCAGTTGTATCCCCGACTCAGAGTCTGAAGCTCCAAGACACTGCCCTTGAGGCGGTAGAGGTGGGATCCCTCGCTGAGTCCGAGGGAAAAACCGACCTGGTATAACACGAGATATTGGGTAGTACCATTTTAACAATCAGTAAAAGGCGAAATACATCAACCACGGTGATCAGTTCTTGATTTTGTTACATGTGAATGTTAGCCGATGTCCCTCGCTTCGTAATTATATCGTAGTATCTAAAAAAAACACCGCTGTGTCAAGTTTAATAATCTGACCAGAAAGCTTCTGCCACTAAAGGGTTGAATTGTATATGAACTACAGCAAAACATTTTCGCCCTGAATGGAAATTGTTCTGCTGGTCAGTATTATGGGCCTGAACAAAGTCATAAAATCTTCTGTGGATATCTTTCATTGTTGTTATTGTTGTTCAGAGCTGTAAGTATCTGTAGAGCTGTGTGTGTCACTGTAATTATCGCCCGAAACGAGTTTAATTTCCATTATGAAATTGAAACATAAAATACCCCCACATTGGCAGAACTGGTAGAGTAAATTCCATCATATTCCACTCATTATTCTTTTAACAGTTGTGCCTTAATGTCTTCGTGTTTCTGTTGGAAATAAAGTTAATACGTATCACAGCTAGCTTTCGAAGACAAACTGATTAGGAGCTCGTGACATGTGGTTACGAAAGAGAATCTTGCCTGACTTTGACAGAAAAGAATTCCTTATCGATGAGAGCTCCTTTCGTCTCTTAAGATGATTAACAACTATTATTGTTATTATTATTGTCTATTGTGCGGTTTTTACATTTTGGGGAGAAGCCTATATCGGGCTAAGTGTTGATAAAATTCCTGTAAGATGTTGCGTAAAATATGATTAATAGAGAGATTTAATTCCTAGCAGATTGCATATGTTTGAGAAAAAAATAGGGACAACTACACCACCCGGTATATAATTTCTTGGTAATTATTCGCTGGCATGTTCCAGAGTGAGACAAGGCTGTGTGCTACAGTGTGTCGGGTTTCATTCCAGCACGTACCATCTGGAAGAAGATTCTTAGGAAAAATGGAATTGTACTTTTGGAAGAATTTCACTAATTGTGGTATAATTCCTATGGTTAACTGTAGAACTGCGAAAGCTAAAGATAATTATTGTTTCCAAGCTGCAACTGGTACCGGCAGGTCACTGGAGCACGCACAGCTGAAGATGAAAGTAGATGATGTTTGCAGGTCAAGTGTCCAGCTGAGACTCACAGAAGATGAAAGTTGCTCGCAGGACTCGTATGCTCTACTTGCTACAACTAAACACACGCACTTTCGTCTTCAGCTCTCCTCCCATCACAACCAGCTAGGACGCTTTTACCAAAAAACACCGTCCGTCTGAAATTCTTCTTTCACACGTGAACTCTGATCGTTATTCTTCCTTCATGTGCATTGTGGATTCTCGTGTATAAGTCTCCATCGTCATCCAGATTCCAGTGGCTAGACTCTCTCCTTTTTTAATATAAGTTGCTTCATTTTTTTTTTTTTTTGCTATTTGCTTTACGTCGCACCGACACAGATAGGTCTTATGACGACGATGGGATACGAAAGTGCTAGGAGTGGGAAGGAAGCGTCGTAGCCTTAATTAAGGTACAGCCGCAGCATTTGCCTGGTGTGGGAATGGGAAAGCACGGAAAACCATCTTCAAGCCTGCTGACAGTGGGGTTCGAACCCCCTATCTCCCGAATGCAAACTCACAGCTGCGCGCCCCTTACCGCATGGCCAACTCTCTCGGTGGTTAGACTCTATTTTTTTAGTTCCGTTTGGCCCTGCTATGGACCACGTGGTTCTTATCTCTAGCAAATTTCTTTTTCGACCACTACTCCTTCATTCTTGCACTGTGAATGTCTTTTCGCTCCTGAGTCCATTTCACACCTCCTCCCGGACTATATTTTATAATACATACCTTGTTTATTCGACCTCCATTGACTAACTCTTGGTCTCTTGCAAACTCAGCGGCAGTCGGTTTGTTATTTTTTTTTTTTTTTTTTGCTTTACGTCGCACCGACAGGATAGGTCTTATGGCGACGATGAGGGAGGAAGGGGCTAGGAGTGGGAAGGAAGCGGCCGTAGCCTTAATTAAGGTACAGCCCCAGCATTTGCCTGGTGTGAAAATGGAAAACAGTAATCGGGAGATAGTGGGTTCGAGCCCCACTGTCGGCAGCCCTGAAGATGGTTTTCCGTGGTTTCCCATTTTTACACCAGGCAAATGCCGGGACTGTACCTCAATTAAGGCCACGGCTGCTTCCTTCCACTTCCTAGGCCTTTCCTATCCCATCGTCGCATAAGACATATCTGTGACGGTGCGACGTAAAACAAATAGCAAAAAAATGGGAAACCATGGGAAACCACGGAAAACCATCTTCAGGGCTGCCGACAGTGGGGTTAGTCGGTTTGCTGGGCCTAGGAAACCTTAGATCTTCACGATCTCATGGTCCATCCTTTTATTTGTCAATACGATTGTTCTTCAAATGGCAGATCACCTCCGTTTTCACCCATAATTAGAGTTAAAAGAGGATAAGTATCTTGCTAAACCTACATTTAAAAGTAGAGGTGGGCCAGTCCACTGTGAACCAGTGAGTGGTAGAGTTCCGACCACTGAATCCCAAGGTCGTGGGTTCAAACCCGACACAGATAGTCAGATATTTCAACAGTAGAGAAGGTCCATTCAGCACTTACTGTCTTACGATACCGGTATGTTAAAAACTTTCTGCTGTCTCGTTTCTAAAGGCTGCGTTTGGTTAATTTCTCTGCCTCGGGGACTAGGAGTTTGTGTTCGTCTTAAAATACACCTCACTTGTAAACGCACTGCTTCACCAACCACTGCAGAAACACGTAATAGTGAATAATACCCCCTCCCCCTTCATGGGTTGGCTCAGGAAACTAGGCTTTACCCACATGTAGTTCCGACCCCATGTAACTGGTAAAACTACAGAAAAGAAAGAAACATTGTACGTGCTTAACGACGATTCAACTCCTATGCATCTTTAAAATATACTGAAATATCTGAATTTGATCCTGAAATGATATTATTTAACGTGCCAGTAAATATATTGACATAGGTTTTCCTCATTTAAGCACTGTTAAATGCCTACTCAGTGCAGTAGGGTTCGATCCTTCCCCCACCCACCATCGTCCCCGTTGAAAATGGCAAGTGAGTTACGATTTAATGATACTAAGCAGCCAACATTATTATTATTATTATTATTATTATTATTATTATTATTATTATTATTATTATTATTATTATTATTATTATTACCTACATAATACAACACTAACTGCATGTTTAAGAATCCCTATATTACAACTAAGATAAACGCGAGGCACTAGAGGAAACGCTGGCTATCTTCCCGTCGCCATACGCAGATAAGTTCACATATTAGGTCAAATTTCAGCCGTCAACCTCACATGCTGCCCCAGTCAGTCCGTTGTCTAATGGGAGGAGAACCTAACTTATCGCTGCACTGTTGAAGATCCAGAAAGATACATAAAGTTCAAGTTTACAGTATTTATAGGGACGAGCTGGGCGCTGATTGGTTGCTTTGAATTGAACGGGCAGTAGTGGCAACTTAGAAACAGATGACGGAAGTTCACTGGTACAACCCACAAATAGGTATAGGTCTAATACTCTACTGATATTTGTACATTCCAATTACCTAGGTGTCCGGCTCCATGGCTAAATGGTTAGCGTTCTGGCCTCTAGCCACAGGGGTCCCGGGTTCGATTCCCGGCAGGGTCGGGAATTTAACCATCATTCGTTAATTCCGCTGGCACAGGGGCTGGGTGTATGTGTCGTCTTCATCATCATTTCATCCTCATCACGACGAGCAGGTCGCCTACGGGAGTCAAATCAAAAGACCTGCACCCTCGGACACTCCCGGCACTAAAAGCCATACGCCATTTCATTTCAGTACCTAGGTGGCATTCAAAATTAACAGTAATGACATCTCTTAATCAGGTAGAAAATTAAGGCATTTCATAAAGTTCTGCCTAAGCCTCCGTGGCTCAGGCGGCAGCGCGCGGCTTCTCACCACCGAGTACCGTGGTTCAATGTGAGATTTGTGCTGGACAAAGCGGAGGTTGAGCGGGTATTTCTCCGGGTACTCCGGTTTTTCCTGTCATTTTTCATTCCAGCAACATTCTCCAATATCATTTCATTTTACCTGTCAGTCATTAATCATTGCCCCAGAGGAGTGCAACAGGCTTCGGCAGCCGGCACAATTCCTATCCTCGCCGCTAAATGGGGGCTTTATTCATTCCATTCCTGACCCGATCGAATGACTGGAAATAGGCTGTGGATTTTCATTTTCATAAAGTTATGCCTGTCTCCAAGAGACTACACTGCCTCCAGGCGTTAGAAGTGTTGCCTACCATTAGTGAGAGACCGTAATATTTTACCATTATTATTATCTGGCTTATTCCCAGTCATCTAGGATCGACACTAATATGGATTAAGCTTAAGCTCAGTTTTATGACCGTATACCCTTCCTGACGATAATTCAGTGTGGAGGGATGTATTCACTATTGTGTTTTTCTTTGGTGGTTTGTAGTGTGTAGACAAAGAAGTGTATTAAGACGAGCATAAACACCCAGTCCCCGAGCAAGACAAATTAACTATACGCAGATAAAATCCAAAGCCCGGTCGGGTACCTCTGAACCGAAGGGTAGTATGCTGACTATTTAGCCAAGGAAGCCCTTATTATTATTATTATTATTATTATTATTATTATTATTATTATTATTATTATTATCATTTTTTTTTGATTCGTTGTGCCCAGCTGTGGAGCGCGTTTGAACTTATTTTGCACAATGTTTCTTCTTCTTTTCTTCCCAATATCTCTTCATTTTTTCACTGTGTTCCTTTCTGCGTGTTTCTGTCCAGCCTGTATTTTTTCTTGTTGGTTTCTCTGCAAATTTATGTTTGTTTACTAAGCTTCTAAATTTCATTCTATCTTGAATGGTTTCGTCCTCAGTACCCATTTCTTGTAGATCTTCATGAATTTCTGCTAACCAATTGTTGCGGATTTTCAGGGTTAGAGCTAGATTTAGAATTTTCTTTGCCAGCCTGTTGTTATCCATTCTGTGTAGGTGTCCGTAGAATTTTAGTCGTCTCTTTCTGATGGTATCCGTGATTTTTTCTGTGAATTGAAATATTTCGTGTGGTTTCTTTTTTCATCCAAATTCCATTTTCGAACTTTGGTCCTAGGACTTTTCTGAGAATTTTCCTCTCTTGTTTCTCAATGCTTTTCATTTGTGACCTGCCGCCAATGATCAGTGTTTCAGATGCATAAAGTGCCTCTGGTTTGATGACTGTATTGTAGTGTCGTAATTTTGCATTTTTTGATATACATCTTTTGTTGTATCTGTTCCATGTGATTTTGTAAGCCCTTTGCAGTTTAGCAGTTCTTTCTTTGTTAGCTTCCTGATTTAACCCTGCTGGCTGAATAATTTCACCTAGATACTTGAATTTGTCTACTTGGGAAATTATTCCACAATTGGTGATTAATGGTTGATTGTCGAATCTTGATTTAGTTCCTTATTATTATTATTATTATTATTATTATTATTATTATTATTATTATTATTATAACTATGGAGTCATGAATTAACATCGCTTCCACTTATCTGAATCGGCCAGCTTATTTATTATTTCTTATCTTTTACGGGTACTTTTTCTTTTCACCCGTCTTCTCCTCTTACCTTGACATAATTGGGTTCGAAAGATAAAGACACTCTTCTTCTTGTTGAGATAGAGCATCTACAACACCTTATGTTTCAATCGGCAGACGCAAGAAACTAACTTAGTAGTCAGGAAATTAATTCCAGTATAGTGTAATAAACGACACAGCAATCAGAGAACAATCTATTGGTTGCGATGTTGCCAGCGGGCGAAATACAATTACAGTCCAATGAGAGCCATCAAATGGAACAACCGCAAGGTCGTCTATTTCTTTTACTGGACATGTTGGATCAGTCTCATTCACACAGGCGATATTGTTGTGACAATATACCTTTGTACAATAGGGTTCATTGGAGTATATTTATCAGCGGACACGGTGATGTGATGAATGATAGCACGTTCTAGTTCAGAAAGGAAATCAGCGGTAATCTGTCTCACTCCTCATTTTTCTTCGGTGTTGCCCAGGCTCTGTCGGGGATCCAACCAACCTTCAGACTGAGAACTAAAACTGAATTTCTTTTCAACGCCTGTTTTCATATTTAAAGGTCTATGTCCACATTTATCACATGGTTATTTATAATTTAAATGAAGCTAGACTGAGTGGCCCAGATAATACAGGCTACTGGACTTCTGAACCGACGCTGGAGACTTCGATCCTGATTCAGTCCAGTGGTATTTGACGGTGCACAAATACGCAAGGCTGTTATCGGTAGATTAAGGAATAATGCCAGGAGTTTCCTGGTATAAAATAACTACTTGAAGACAAAATTTTGGCACCTCAGCGTCTCCGAAAATCAAAAACATTGTTACTGGGATGGGTGCAAATAGTGTCCCACGCGTGGGCTTGGCTCAGTTTTACGACCAGATGCCATTCATAACCCCAGTCTTATGCTCAGGAATGTATTCACATTTACATTTTCTGGTACTGTAGTGTGATGTGTTGTGTGTAAGTAAAGAGACGCATTTTAAGGAACACAAACACCTAGTTCCCGAGGTAGAGGAAATAACCAGACTCGGTTAAAATCCCCGACCCAGTTAGGAAACAAACACAGGACACGCTCTGAACCGAAGGCCGCTACGCGAACATTCAGCCAAGAAAATAATAATAATAATAATAATAATAATAATAATAATAATAATAATAATAATAATAATTGTACCGGGCGGTACACCTCCACGCCGCGAATTCAAATACTGCGCCAGTTGAAACCTCTCTACAGGAGAAACCCTGAACTTTAACAAACTGCATTAACTCAACGGTTTCTCGGAAGATGTCAGTACTGTAAATTTGGTAATCTTGAAGTGTTCTGAACTGTGTCTATTTTGATTTGTGTTTGTTTGCTCCGTATCAAGAAGTTTGAACATTCTCTAACAGATGTCGCTACCCAAAACTATGGTAACGCACTCTGGTGCAATGGAATGAACTTTCCTGAAGAAATATTGTATTCCTAAGTTTTATTTTTACTAAATTTTGTTCTGTGGTTTGTGGGTTGGCAATATAATCCTTTCCTTCCGCCAGTTTTGAAATTAGCCAATCATAAATTTCTGTTATTAATTTTCCACCAATAAGGTGTTTCTTCATCGTCTTGTGTATCAGTTTTTGCTGTCGGCCAATAAAAGTTTGTGGACGGGTTGTTATCATTCATGAAAGGTCTCGAATATTCCACGAGGGTATATAAACTGCTGATTTTCTTGTCTCGGTGCCACTTCAGTAACATCTTTCGCAGTGTGTGAATATATATAGCAGGGGGCGGGAAGCGCCTCTTTCTCCAAGCAGCAGTTCATCTACAAGGTAATGGCCTGTTAACATCTTCATTTCTTGCTAGCTCAGCAGTTTAACTCTCGGGGAAGGTTCGAAACCTTTAGTATGTAAACTACCCTTTTAAATGTAAATTCTTTTCTGTCTATCTATAAATTACAAATTCGTAAAGCGGGGATAGAGAGTGCTTCACCCTCTCGAACTCCCCTTCATTTTGAATTTGAGGTGACTATGTTTTCGTAACCGTTTTTCTCTTCCTCCTTAAAGTCTTAAACTTATTTGCCAACTAGTCACCTCCCTAGTATGGGATTAGCCCCTGTATAACTGGCCGAGTGCCACCTAGGTTTTAAGAAGTTTCATGTAGGAGTGCAAGCTACGCCTCCAGTCAATTTGGTTTTTTGGGCCATTTAATTAACCCAAAGTTTGTTTTCTTCATGTGAAGGCCCTGTAGGTTGGGTACAAGATACCCCTGTTTCACTGTATGTGCGCCTTAAGGGCAGTTAGGAATGGAGTTTGTTGTAGCCTTTGATAGACTGGTAAAATTGAGAGCGGGTCTGCTCTTTTCCTCTTAACATTGTAATTAGGAGCAAGTGCTCCTCGTACTTAGGGGTTTTCTGCCCTTCAGCTATTGTGGTGGTGAGCTGTGAGCTCAGAACTTAATCTTGGGGCTCCAAGCCCAAATCTTGTAATAATTGTAATTTCTTAACTTGTTTTCCTGCTACTTGGTACCTGTTACTCTGTTGTTGTTATCTGTTGATTTTGAAAAGAAAATATAACCTTTGTTAAAGTTTTAAATTAACTTTAATTTTGTAAGTTGAGACCTATTCCCGCCCGCACCTTCTTTCACCTCTAACTACCACGGATAACTCCGTAACAATAATAATAATAATAATAATAATAATAGGCCTAATAATAAAAATAATAATAATAATGATCTTATTGGGTTTACGTCCCACTAACTACTTAACGATTTTTCGGAGGCGCCGAGGTGCTGGAATTTAGTCCCGCAGGAGTTCTTCTACGTGCCAGTAAATCGATCGATACGAGGCTGACATATTTGAGCACTTTCAAATACCACCGGGCTGAGCCAGGATCGAACATGCCAAGTTGGTGTCAACCGTCTGAGCAGCTCAGCCCGTCCCAGGTAAGAAGCTGGACGATTATACCAGCCTAGTGGTCATGATGGTTCAGGCGTCAAGTCTCGATGATCTGACACCGTGGTTATGCGATTTGAGTCCCATTGGCGGAATAACATTTTACCATCAGAATTTTGGCCGACAGGGAAGGAGAGGTGGTGACGTACATAAAATTTCTAACCATTACATTGCGTACCAAAACCTTCAGTTCAATTCCAGACCTCTCCGCACTAGTCGTATGACTTAATTAAAGCCACGGTCGCTTCCCTCAAACTCCTATCCCATCGTCGCCATAAGACCTATCTGCGTCGGTGCAACGTAAATGAAATTTGTAAATTAAAAAAATGGAAATTAATTACCTTCGCGAGAGGAGAGAAAGTAGGAATGAAGTAATCTCCGCAGAGTGGCACAATCTAACGGGGACTTTTGGAACTGTTCCTCGGTAGGGGACTTGCTAGTCTCATGCAACTCCCTGAGACCGATACCGGCGAGCATGCTATATACCTGAAGCTGTGCAGGCTTAGGCTCGTCCCTGCTGAAGTACATTGCGCCGCACTGTGCGCTAGGGAGTTGCCATAAGAAAGCAACCCCCTGAGTTTGATTCTAAGCCAGCAGCGTCTGTTGGTCCGTTACGAAGCATTAGCACAGCGAACGACTTAAGATGGTTGATTTTAAAATGTTTTCGAATACATGTTAGGTTTATTAAACGAAAACATTAGAAGAAAAGACGACAAATGATGTGCAAAATTATTGGGAGTTGTGCAACCCTGCAACAATACCACGCACCGCCCCTGTCCGTTATACCATCCGCTTTTTCCTCTCCTACTACAGCATTCCAATCACTCTCTCTCTCTCTCCAACCTTCAACTATATTTTTCTATTTGCTCATATAACTGTTCTAGCTCTTCATCTGAAATATAAGTGGTCAGCACATAAACCTGTACTAAATCTGTGTCCCTTGGATTGTTCTTAATCTTAATCATTCATCATTAAATCTCTATACGCTGGTAACTCTCAGACCTAGTTTCTTCTTTAGAGCAAATCCATCAACACCATATCCTGTCTGGAATCCTGAGTATATTACTCTATATCGTCCACTCCACACACCGTACTTCACTAAACCCTAGAATATCTATATCCAGTCTTTGCATTTCTCTTATTTCCCTTTTTTTAGACATCCAGTTTTCCCACTTGTTTCAGATTCCAATCTTCAGTACATAGCTTTCCTTGATTTTCTTCCCTTGTTGTCCCCACTGAAAATCCAAGTTAGGGGCATTTTACCCCTGGATAACTTAACTTGAAAAGACAACCTGTTGATGGCGATTCGACCGTCGGCTGGACACGTTAAGCCTTGGTGTTATTCGACAACAGTAGACTATATGTCTACACCGGATTTCACCCTCTCCTTACATCATTATAATCTTATACCCGCATGCGCTGGTCTTCCACGAGAGTCAGGCGAGCCGAATATCTCCTCGGGGACTCTCGGCACTAAAAGCCACACGCTAAATAAAACCAATAAAATTACAATCAATGTACAGATACGTATATAAGCAGACTTATACACAAAAGTCCAGTATGATTTAACAACTGTAGGTGGCAAGCAATATTCTCACATTTACAGTCCCCAAAGCATTCGAGTCATGTAATGTAAACGCATCATTTAACTACATTGATTCCGAACAAGTCAGCGTTAGTTTATTAAAAGTGGAGTGCTTTCTCCAAAATGTGGAATATATTGAGTAGAAAACGGGGACACGATTTTTAACTGAAGACAATAGACTGCTCGTATTGTCCGGTCATGCTACACGTGACGTCACAATAACGGACTCTCCTGATGTGAATAACTGTCGGTCTGTCTGAGAGCTCGTCAACCTCCCAAACACAGGAGCACTTTCTTCTTGCCCGGTACTGGTTGTGGATGACAGCGTCCGGCTCGCGCAGGCGTGGTGCCACATTTGGAGAAGCCTGCAGCAATCTACTCGCACTGGGTCACGAAGAAAGTTCCGGCGTGGTCATTACTTCATAAGGGATATACACCTCTTTAGTGATGCGTACGCCATTTATGACAGCTAATTGGTAGAGCTGTTGAGGATCCAACCAGCCTTCGGGCTGAGGACTGAACATACATACATACTGAAAGACAAGCAGGTTTATGACTTTGTCATGAATGCCACTTCTTTTCATGACTGTTACCCTTAGAACCATTAACCACTTTTACCCCGTACAACCTCCCACCTTCACCAAACACACCTCGAACCCCGGCATGGTGCTGCAAAACTAATGGGTCTAAGTCTATCAAGCGACCGCCTCGCAGCTCAAAGACCTGCAGATTACGAGGTGACGTGGCACGTAGTCAGCGTGACGAATCATCCCGGCCTTTCTTCTTCACTGGGGTCACTGTCTCACCGTCAGACAGATCCTCAATTGTTCAAATGTAAGATGAAATGAAATGGCGAATGGTTTTTAGTGCCGGGATATCCCAGGACGGGTTCGGCTCACCAGGTGCAGGTCTTTTGATTTGACTCCCGTAGGCGACCTGCGCGTCGTAATGAGGATGAAATGATGATGAAGACAACACATACACCCAGCCCCCGTGTCAGGGAAATTAACCAATGATGGTTAAAATTCCCGACCCTGCCGGGAATCGAACCCGGGACCGCTGTGACCAAAGGTCAGCACACTAACCATTTAGCCATGGAGCCAGACATGTAAGATGAGTACACCTCAAACTACCCCTCAGATCCAGGTAATAATCCCTGACCTCGTCGAGAATCTAACCCAGACCTCCGGGTATGAGGCAGGCTTGCAGTCTAGGGTCTGCAGGACCAGCGATCATTAACCACGCGACCTCCATATTAATTTGAGGCTAAACCATTGGACGTAAATTAATTTAATGTCAGAAGAATATTATAAGCACTGGCTGGGACTCTAACCACGGACGCCTTGGTGAGAAGACACTGCAGATGTTCCTCAACTATCAGGTCTTCGTAAGAGATTTATCTAACAATTATTATATGATTATTATTATTATTATTATTATTATTATTATTATTATTATTATTATTATTATTATTATTATTATTATTATTATTATTATTATTTGCCTTTTCTGGCGAGATCTAGTGTTTACAGTGCATTGTGACTTTGTTATGGTTTGGGCTAGAGTAATTCTGTTACTTTCATAGATCTATCGCAGTCTAATCCTTGGCTTTGAAAATATGAAAGTGACTGAGGTACGATCGATGCTAGCAATGCCATTCCTTATGCAGCTAGTCCCTGCTATGAATGGTGTGAAAATATTGCTCATAATATCGATTGGTGCATGTATTTCAGTGGGCTTGGCAGACTGGTATGTAATGGCAATTTCTGGCTTAGTGAGGAAAACAACGGGAAACTACCTCTTCATGCCTCTTCAATGATGCCTAGGCCATCTATGACAGCTAATGATGTAGATGTGGAGAATCCAATCAGTCTTCGGTCTGAGGAATCAACATACATACATACATACATACATACATACATACATACATACATACATACATATTAGTATTATATCCAGTTGCATTGCTGAACTGGCAGCAACTTGGCTTTCGCTCCTCGGAGCCACAGATCTAATTCACGGCCGAGTCAACTATTGTAATCTTACACGATTAATTCCCTTGGCACGGGGACTGGATTTTTTCCATTCAGCCAAGCAACCGAACATTCTGGTTCAGATATCATACTGTATGTCTTCTTTATTTTAAGGAAACCCTACCAGACAAAAACATGCTTTTTTCTGCAAAGTAGCTAATTCAATTATATGGACGTTTCTAACTAAATAGCATGTCATTTATTACGATAATCTATTTAGAACTGTTTTGTGCTTTTAAATAGGCCTATTTATGCAGTCAAGTAAAATATATGACATTTTGACGTTCTATCCTTAAAATTAATATTTTTGGAATGGGCTCAATCACGTGGCTGTGGTTTGTAGCTATCCTTAGAGAATCCCATGCTCTTTAAGTTGGCCGTGCGGTTAGGAGCGCGCAGCTGTAAGCTTGCATCCGGGAGATAGTGGGTTCGAGCCCCACTGTCGGCAGCCCTGAAGATGGTTTTCCGTCGTTTCCCATTTTCACACCAGGCAAGTGCTGGGGCTGTTTCTTAATTAAAGCCACGGCCGATTCTTTCCCACTCCCAGGCCTTTCCTATCCCATCGTCGCTATAAGACCAATTTGTGTCGGTGCGACGTAAAGCAAGTTGGAAAAAAAAAGTCTTTAAGTTGGCTACGCTGTCAAAGGCAAATAGGTAAAGATCTGTGATTTGTTGTTGTGTGCTGAAGGTATATTTTTCAGTGTGCTGTCAATTAAAACAACTTTTACATTTTTCATAATGTACACGTTACCTCTGGAACCATAACGACTGCAAAACGCTAATGGATTAGGAGAAAACGAACGTTGAAGATCGTAAAGTTACAAGTTACACCGGTAGGTCTTATGGCGACGATGGGACAGGAAATTACTAGTAGTGGGAAGGAAGCGGCCGTGGGCTTAATTAAGGTACTTGCCTGGTATGAAAATGGTAAACCACGGAAAACCATCTTCAGGGCTGCTGACAGTGGGGTTCGAACCCACTATCTCCCGAATACTGGATAGCGGCCGCAGCTATCGAGGTCGGTGATGGCTAATTTAACATTAAAAAGATAGAGCTGGCAAATTCCTCTTAAAAGTTTGTTTCGTTTTAAAAATATTAAAGAAATAGGATTTCTTAGCTTGTGAAGAAACTGAGGCTAGCGGTCACGTGTGGTGACTGGTTATCGGTTCACTTTCCGCACTTTCCCCGATTATTGGATTCCTGCCCTTCGGATACAGTCGCTCTTGTTACAAGTGGGTCATACTCATCACCAGAGCTTTCACTGAAACCTAGAACTCTTCATCTGTGTCTTTACGATAAACAACTGTGTACACTACTGTCCGGTAATTGGAACTCATCATCCGGAAAGAGGATACTACTTGAACGTTCATTCACTTAATTTTCCTCCAAGTAAACAAGATTTTACTGTTAGTATCTGTATTGCGTCGTCTACACTAGAGCACAGATAATCGACGGCTACACAGAAGTAAAAGAAATAGACGCAACCTCCTCAAACCCAGGATTAGATGAAGAGGAAAACAAATTATTTAATTTTTTTCTTGATACATTTCTTTATTTTTGCCTGTCGGCCTTTCTTTTCTTTTCCTAATCTGTTTACCCTCCAGTGTTAGTTTTTCCCTCGGACTCAGCGAGGGATCCCACCTCTACCGCATCAAGGACAGTATCCTGGAGCGTGAGACTTTAGGTCAGGTGATAAAGCTGAGGAGTAGGACCAGTACCTCGCCCAGGCAGCTTCACCTACTATGCTGAACAGGTGCCTTGTGGGAAGGGGGATGGGAAGATTGTAAGGGAGAGACAAGGAAGAGGGAAGGAACCTGCCGTGGTCTTAAGTTAGGTACCATCACGGCATTTGCCTGGGGGAAAAGTGGGAAACTACGGAAAACCACTTCGAGAATGGCTGAGGTGAGAATCGAATCCACCTCTCCTCAGTTGACCTCCAGAGGCTGAGTGGACCCCGTTCCAGCCCTCGTACCACTTTTCAAATTCCTTGATGCATTTCGGTCTAAATTAGCATTTTTCAACCGGTGGTGCTCGCTGTCGCCTCTGTGGTGTAGTACTTAGTGTGATTAGCTGCCACCCCCAGAGGCCCGGGTTCGATTCCCGGCTCTGCCACGAAATTTTTGAAAAGTGGTACGAGGGCTGGAACGGGGTCCACTTAGCCTCGGGAGGTCAACTGAGTAGAGATGGGTTCGATTCCCACCTCAGCCATCCTCGAAGTGGTCTTCCATAGTTTCTCCCTTCTCTTCCGGGCAAATGCCGGGATGCTACCTAATTTTAAGGCCACGGCCGCTTCCTTCTCACTTCCTTGTCTATCCCTTCCAATCTCCCCATCCCCCCGCAAGGCCCCTGTTCAGCATAGCAGGTGAGACCACCTGGGCGAGGTACTGGTCATCCTCCCCAGTTGTATCCCCGACCCAGAGTCTGAAGCTCCAGGACACTGCCCATGAGGCGGTAGAGGTGGGATCTCTCGCTGAGTCCGAGGGAAAAACTGACCCTGGAGGATAAACAGATAAAGAAGGAAAAGAAGGTGCTTGATGTGTTGTCCGGTGGAACGCAACGAAGTGGCTGCGGGAAAGTACTATATGCTAAAAACTGTTGTATGGCCTCTAATATCTAATGGAAATTTCTTCATAAGTTTTTTTTTTCTAATATCATGTTCCCATGGCACAATGTGACTACCCCAACTCGCAGTGAGGACAATCAAATTATTCGTGCACATTCCGATGACATATTTAAGTAAACAAGGATTTTTAAGTCATGGGTTCATCATATGGAAACACCGTAACAGCCGGCTAATACTGATCAGAATTCAGCCTGATATAATTAAACCGGTTTCAGCGATGAAAACTCAAGTATTCCATTAGGATTACCCCTTATTATATTCATTCTACTCATTAACAAAGAATATATTTCCATTCAGAAGACGATTCAGTCTTTTCTTTTTGTATTTGGAATGTAGGTATTGGTCGCACTTGAGAAATTGGAACAGGAGAAGAGGTACTTCAAACAAGAAAGGTTGGGAAACAATGGTGAAAATAACTCATATTTAGCTTTAGAAGACTGTTAATTTCATATGACCGCCGTGATAGATGCTGCACGTGTGTGTATCTCAATATTTACATTGAATTACGTTTTTAAATGTATATTTAATCAATTGAATGCACTCATCAAGCAGAGAGAAGTGAGAAATCATGTCTTAAGGACACAATTAAAATAACAATAAATAATCTAACTGGAAGAACTCTTGAACCTTGATATTGCTGAAAATTTCCTTCCAGCATGGTCTTGTCCTGCCCGGCTTCTTAGCTCAATGGTCATTGTCGAGGCTTTTGGTTCATACGGTGTGAAATTCGGTTCCCGGCCGGGTAGAGGGTTTCAGACGTTTCTAGTTATATCTTGTGACTCAGAGACTGGGTGTTTGCGCTTGTCCCAATACACTCCCCGTCACACACGCACACACACACACAATAAAAACATATCACACAAACATGCAGTAGTAAATACATCTTTCCCCATTAAGTGGCCTCAGTAGGGACATCAAACAGGGCCTGATCCACATGTGTGCCACAGTTCGCACTAGGCTGCGGAAAACGTGGTAGAAAAAGAAAGTGTCTTGTTCTGATCTAAGTTGTCGTGGTGTGAATTTCATAATGTCAGGCGTCCCGAAATATGTTTCCTTCGTCACAATGCACGTAACATAGACAGCCATTGACCAAATAATTAAGAAGTTGAGGTGGAGATTTATTTAATTACGGTTTTGATGATGTTAAAAGGGTATCGAATATAGCTACAGAATATGAAGTATTCCTTCTGATTCGTGAATGCAATAGATCTACATCGCGGAGAGATTGAGGAGGTCAATAACTCTACAGAAGAGGATCATCGGCTACACCCAAGCAATTAATCTGATGATGATAGGTCTTCATCCTCCGGCGAAACGGAGTGGTTGCTGATAAATTAGCCAGCACCTGCAAAACTTGTGCAAATTAGCAACAAACTTTACTAACAATAACGGAACATTAATCGGCGTTTGAACTAAGCTGAAACGTAGCATAAATCATCATCAAAATTACCCTCTAAGCATGGAGACGTAAGGGGAAGCCACCGCTATACGGGCATCGATTTCGCTAAAAGTCTGGGAGATCGATCTACATCGAAAATAGACACTTGTCCGAGAGTTTGTGCCTTTCACTCTAATTTAACGAGAAAATGGCCCTTTAAACTTACAACTTGCATACTTGTTGGCAGTTTGGTGTGAGTACCTTCAGCACCACTGTTCTAGTAATCAATGTCCCTCATTTCCAACGAGGCGTCTAATTTTTACCTTTTCTTCTCATTTTCCTTTTTATCTTAGACCATCTGCACCAGGCCAGGAATAGCTATATTAAAATAATATTATTATATGCGATTTAATGCACGTATTTCCTTTAAGATACCAAAGTTACTGCGTATACGTTTCCTGCGGCTACTTCCCTTCACATAAGAGCCATTCTTCAAGCTTATACTACAATTCAGTTTCATGTTCCATCAAAAATACCTGTTTACACTGTATATTTGTCATCATTCTGGTTTTCAGTGCGCCTGGATATAAGTAGACATGTTCTAGTGCGTGAATCATAGGCAAAATTAGTGTCCTATCAAGTGATCTTGGGGCTTTAGAATTCAAGTGATGAAGTACGTATAACTGAATTAGTTGTAATGAGGTCGACTTTGAAAATCCACAGCCTGCTTCCAGTCATTCGATCGGGTCAGGAATGGAACGAATGAAGCCCCAATCTAGCGGCGAGGATAAGAACTGTGCCGGCTGACGAAGCTGTCTCACTCCTCTGGGGCAATGATTAATGACTAACAGATGAAATGAAATAATATTGGAAAGTGTTCCATCAAAAATATGCCTGTTTACACTGTGTATTTATCAATCGTTATCGTTCTGGTTCTTCCTTACAGGCACCGTAAATGAAATGCCGTATGGCCTCCGGAGAGTTCTGGTGCAGGTCTTTTGATTTGACGCCCGTAAGCGACCTGCACGTCGTGATGAGGATGAAAATATGATGAAGACGGCGCATACATCCAGTCCCCGTTCCAGGGGAATTAACTAATTGTGGTTAAAATACCCGACCCTGTCTGGAATCGAACCTGGGACCCCTGTGACCAGAGGCCATCACGCTAACTACTTAGCCATGGAGCCGGACTTCCTTACAAGTCATGAACGCCTTTGTAGGAAAGGAACGTACAGGCTTCCCACAGACCATAAACTCGGCACTAAGAGGCATAGAGTGGTTTGCCCCATGTTCGACCACCTCTACCATCAGGAATTTACCTGGTACTCCTTTCTAATGTGGGCTGAGTGAACAAAAGCCGGCCCCGCGGTGTAGAGGTAGCGTGCTTGCCTCTCGCCCGTATGCCGCGGGTTCGATTCTCGGCCAGGTCAGGGATTTTTCTCTCGACCTGTGGGCTAGTTCGAGGTCCACTCAGCCTACGTGATTAGAATTGAGGAGCTATCTGACGGTAGGATAGCGGCCCCGGTCTCGAAAGCCCAGAATAACGGCTGAGAGGATGCGTCGTGCTGACCAGACGACCCCTCGTAATCTGCAGGCTTTCGGGTTAAGCAGCAGTCGCTGGGCAGGCCAAGGCCCTTTGAAGGGCGTTAAGTGCCGTGGGGTGGCTTTTTTAGTGAACAAAAGGTCCATATGCATATTCAGAAGTAGAAAACACATGTATTATTTTCGAATTCCTGACATGGAATTGAACCCATGCCTTTTCGGCTGAACCGAAAACGGCTTTAGCGCCTCGAATAGGTAGTCATTAATGCACTGCTCGGAGTTTGAAAGGACATACAGCCGTGAAACTGCACCAAGTTCGCGT
Source organism: Anabrus simplex (assembly GCF_040414725.1). Taxonomy (NCBI): domain Eukaryota; kingdom Metazoa; phylum Arthropoda; class Insecta; order Orthoptera; family Tettigoniidae; genus Anabrus; species Anabrus simplex. The sequence goes on along the minus strand of NC_090267.1, from coordinate 144,895,441 downwards.
CTGCGACACGGATCGTAGCCTCGACTTCATCAGAGTGTGGGGAAACTGATCAAAGATGATGATTTAATTAGAAATACACACGCCAGTAAAGACATCAGAGACGAAGATCATACACTATGCATACCGAGCTGTTCTAAGTCCCGTGCGTAAAAACGCAACAACAATTAGAAAGGAAAGAAAAAAGTAAGAAAGGAAAAGGATAATTGACTGAGAGGAAAGGTATGGGATATATTAGGAGTTAATTCTGTCCAGGTAAGGGGAGAATTCGAACGAGAAGTACGTGTGTCACAGGTGACAGGATGCAGAGGTGAGGACTCTTAGTTATCAAAACCAAGGAATAAATTGATATACTAAGTTCAGGGATTGCTGAAATTAAGATTAAGATTATTAGAGTTTTAGCGGGTTCATTACGTGAAGGGATTTATGTACATTTTTATAAACTGACGTATTTTCTAAACGTCAATTTGTTCCTTTAACTTTTTTAACATGAGGAGTAAAGTTAAAAATCTATTGGTACCGGGCGAGTTGGCCGTGAGGTTAGAGGCGCGCGGCTGTGAACTTGGATCTGGGAGATAGTAGGTTCGAATCCCACTGTCGGCAGCCCTGAGTATAGTTTCCCGTGGTTTCCCATTTTCACACCAGGCAAATGCTGTACCGACATAGATAGGTCTTATGGCGACGATGGGATAGGAAAGACTTAGGAGTTGGAAGGAAGCGGCCGTGGCCCTGTTTAAGGCACAGCCCCAAGGTTTGCCTGGTGTGAAAATGGGAAATCACAGAAAACCATCTTCAGGGCTGCTGACAGTGGGATTCGAACCCACTACCTCCCGGATGCAAGGTCACAGCCTCGCGCCCCTAACCGCACGACCAACTCTCCCGGTGCCAAAGTTTGAAGAAGACTCTGGCTTGTATGACAACATGTGGTAAAGTCAGACTTAGAACACGATGACTTCCATCGCTAATCTTGGGAGGAAGAAGGGTGTGCAGATACTGTATGTAATAAGAGATCGGTTATCAATGCATTGTCTTAAATTCCAGAACACCAGAGAAAAATGAATTGGAATAATTGTAAGGGACATTAATTGTTGCTTTGTCTGAGTATGAAAAAGCCGGGATGGGGAGAAAGGATACTGAGGATTACCAGTGTCAATATTCAGATTTCTAAACGATGTAGTTTCCTAGTTCTATCGAGCAGTGGACTAAATTTTTCACTGTGAATAAAGAAAGCAGTATTATAATGTAATACATTTAAAAGTAGCCAATGTAATATAATAATAGCCAATATAATAATATTGTTGTCCGCTTCTGTGGTTTCGTGGTTAGTGTGACTAGTTGCCACCGCCGGAGGCCCGGGTTCGATTCCCGGCTCTGCCACGAAATTTTAAAAGTAGTACGACGACTGGAACTGGGTCCATTCAGGGTCGGGAAGTTAACTCAGTAGAAGGGGTTCGATTCCCACCTCAGCCATCCTCGAAGTGGTTTTCCGTGATTTCGCTTCTCTTCCTGGCAAATGCCGGAATAGTACCTAACTTAAGGCCACGGCCGCTTCCTTCCCTCTTCCTTGCCTATCCCTTCCAAGCTTCCCATCCCCTCAGAAGGCTCCTGTTCAGCATAGCAGGTGAAGCCGCCTTGACGAGTTACTAATCCTCTCCCAGTTGTATCCCCCGACCCAAAGTCTCACGCTCCTAGACGCTGCCTTTAAGGCGGTATCCCTCGCTGAATCCGAGGAAAAAACCAACCCTGGAGGGCAAACGGATTAAGAAGAAAAGAAAGAAAGAAAGATAATGTTAATAATATTTCTTGTAACTGAAGCACAAGATAGTTTAAAATGTAATGTTCTTCAAAATACTTGTTGGTGCTGTTAGTCTAGTCTTGTCTCATATTCTAGAAGCCATGATATCTCGATCGATAAACATATCCGTATATTATTTCAAAGATTCTCAGTCATTCCTCCTATTTCTTTTATCATATATTTCGTCATATCCCTGTTCTGTGACATTATATATTTTGTAGCATGCTACCATAGAAGGACATGTTTCCTTTATTGTTTCAACTTCCTGTGATTAAGGTTCATGCTATTCGTACCCAGTCGAAGGAGGTTTACAACGAAACCCATTGTTTCTTGTGCTGTACAGGCTAGGTTTCAGAGAACATGCACAGGTAAGACCTTAAGCCGCAGAAATTTACTTCTTCATCGATACGTCTCATGAGCAAAATCTCGGGACTTCAGCACTCAAGTTATGGTAAACCACGTTCCAAAACAGGCCACACTGGAACGTTCTTATGACCGAGATAAAGCTGTCTGCCTCAGCTGTGGATCAGCCACCTGTTGCCATTACTACTTCCGTCAGCTGTGACTAGCAACACAGATATCTGCCTCACCTTTTAAGAGTCCACTAATTATTCACTTGCATGAGCAATGCCATAATAAGTCGTAGGCTTAAAACGCGTTCTTTGTAAACTGACATGTTTGCATTCCTTAATGTCAGCTGTTCTTTCTTTTTTCTTTATTTTTCTTTATTTTATTAGTTGCTTTACGTCGCACCGACACAGATAGGTCTTATGGCAACGATGGGACAGGAAAGTGGGGTTCGAGCCCACTATCTCCCGAATACTGGATACTGGCCACTAAAGAGCTGTTCTTTCATCAGCCCGATTTGTAACTTTCGAAGATTCCGCTGGATTCATTCTTATCAGAGTAGGGTCTATCCTTACTATCCACTTCGAACCAAACACGGTTAAATTTTACAGTGGATGCTTTTCACGATGATATACAGTAGGCCTACACCAAGCTCGATAGCTGTAGTCGCTTAAGTGCAGCCGTTATCCAGTATTCGGGAGATAGTGGGTTCGAACCCCACTGATGGCAACCTTGAAGATAGTTTTCCGTTGTTTCCCATTTTCACACCAGGCAAATGCTGGAGCTGTACCTGAATTAAAGCTATGGCCAATTCCTTCCCAGTCCTAGGCCTTTCCTATCCCATCGTCGTCATAAGACCTATCTGTGTCGGTGCGACGTAAAGCAACTTGTAAGATAGACAGTGCCTTGCTTTAAGGGGAGCTAGGGTGCTAAAGAACAACTATTTTCACATTTCTTTTAATTTCCACCCTAAAAAATAATTTAGAATTTGCTGATTGGATTTATTAAGAAACTCAATCAAGAAACATGTTTTTCGTTGAAGATTACTATATAGTCCAGTATTTCCCTATTTTTCAAACGCTTCTATTGAAACTGCTGCATTTTCTATACCAATCGACATAGAAGGCTGTGGTTTCAACGAATTGGTAAAGAGATCTTCATTCCATCCGTTAGCCAGTCTGAGTAGCTCAGAAAATGGAGCGCTGGCCTTCTGAGCTCACATTGATGGGTTCAGGCTCGACTAAGTTCTTCTTCTTCTTCTTCTTCTATAGAATAGCTTTATTTATCATCAACAGGTTATTTTCCCAATTAAAGATGATTCAATAAAACATAATATACAACAAATACTTCTTAATCTGTTTACCCTCCAGGATCGGTTTTTCCCTCGGACTCAGCGAGGGATCCCACCTCTACCACCTCGAGGGCAGTTTCCTGGAGCTTCAGACTCTGGGTCGCGGGATATAACTGTAGAGGATGACCAGCACCTCGCCCAGGCGGCCTCACCTGCTATGCTGAGCAGGGGCCTTGCGGGGGGATGAGAAGATTGGAAGGGATAGACAAGGAAGAGGGAAGGAAGCGGCCGTGGCCTTAAAGTTAGGTACCATCCCGGCATTTGCCTGGAGGAGAAGTGGGAAACCACTGAAAACCACTTCCAGGATGGCTGAGATGGGAATCGAACCCACCTCTATTCAGTTGACCTCCTGAGGCTGAGTGGATCCCATTCCAGCCCTCGTACCACTTTTCAAATTTCGTGGCAGAGCCGGGAAACAAACCCGGGCCCCCGGGGGTGGCAACTAATCACACTAACCACTACACCACAGAGGCGGACCTGTATTTTCTAACTTTCGTTTTACGTCCCAATTCAGACAGGTCTTAGCGCCGATCGGATAGGACAGGGTTAGAACTGGGAAAGAAGCAACCATGGCTTAATTAAGGCACAGCCGTATTTACAGCAGATAAAAGAATTCCTGTGGGACAACATTCCAGCTCCTCGACGTCTCCGAAAGCCGTAAAAGTAATTAGTTGGACGTAAAACAAGTAAACAAGGTGAGCTGGCGTGCGGTTAGGGGCGCGCGGCTGTGAGCTTGCATCCGGGAGATAGTGGGTACGAATCCCACTCTCGACAGCCCTGAAGATGGTCTTCCATGGGTTCCCATTTTCACACCAGGCAAATGCTGGGACTGTACCTTAATTAAGGCCACGGCCGCTTCCTTCCAACTCCTAGCCTTTCCTATCCCATCGTCGCCGTAAAACCTATCTGTGTCAGTGCGACGTAAAGCAAATAGCAAAAAAGAAGTATATTATTATTATTATTATTATTATTATTATTATTATTATTATTATTATTATTATTATTATTATTATAAAGACATTTGGTTGGAATTTCGCAACTCAGACTCAGTGATGGATCTGGCATTATGCCTGTCTCCGTGATTGCCACATGTGTGTGAGTGCGTTTAGTGGAGAGATGATATAGTTTAAGTGACATTAGGACTGAGGTCATGCCTGGTGCGTAAATTGGAAACGACAGGAAACAATATTCAGGGTTACCGTTTGAACCCGCCATCTCTCGAATGCAAACTAATAGCTTCACTGCGGCCAACTCACTCGGTCTGTAAATGGTAATTGGTGTCAAATACAGATCTAAATATTTCAAAGTTCTTCTTATGGAGATGTGAGAACATGAAATGGGCTGTTTTAATATCGGTTAGATAGGGCATTCCAACTGCCCTTGAGGGACACGCTGTTGCTCCAGAATTCAATAAGATAATGCGAGTAAAAGAACTGTAGGTACTGTAAAAATTCCGTCATTCCGCAAAAGTAGTATATCTTTAAACGAGCGTACAGGGCACAGCATATCCAAACCCTTACTTCTAAGAACCACTTAGCATCAAGCATAGTCACAAAAGATGAGATGGGGGATTAATTTTGTCAGCGGAAATTATTAACTGAAACTTTGTCTCAGCAAGACCACTGCAGACATCCGAAACACATCTTGATAAAGTGATTCACAAGCAGTTCAGGCCATGCATCTTAAACAGAGTTCGAAGTGTGATTTACTAGAATATTGATCACATAGTAGGCTTCCATAAGAAGGGCATGACTCTGCAGACTTTGACTCGTTAATAAGTTGTTTGCTAATTTCTACTTCGATAGTATGTGACTTTCTCCTGAAATTAAAACTAAGCAACTGTTGACAGTATAATTGCTAACAGACTTTCTTATAGTCTCGATTTCAGAAAATTTATGAGCTAGACGGCGTGATGTGTTCAGTTTCTAACCGGACAGGCCAGCAGTTAAACTGCTGTCCCATTTACAGTACCTCCCTGTTGTTAGTTAGCTTTTCTAGAAATATACACTTTATATCGAAGGTACGGCTGCTTTGAGAATCCGCACAAGTTACCAGCATTGATTGCCGGAGTGAGTAGGCCAGACGGTGGAGCACTGATTTCTGAACGCAGTCGGCATTCAAATATCCTGGTATCGTGTGGGTATATTTACAGCAGATAAAAGAATTCCTGTGGGACAACATTCCAGCCCCTCGACGTCTCCGAAAACCGTGAAAGTAATTAGTTGAACGTAATGCAGGTATATTATTATTATTATTATTATTATTATTATTATTATTATTATTATTATTATTATTATTATTATTATTATTAGTATTATTATTATAATAAAGGACATTTGGTCGGAATTTCACAACTCCGACGCAGTGATGGATCTGACATTGTGCTTGTATCAGTTAGGGCTCACTGATTGCCACGTGTGTAAGTGCCTTTAGTGCGGAGATGATTCAGTTTATGTGACGTTAGGACTGAGTTCATGCCTGAATAAGAGTTAAGATTCTTCAAACATGAAATATGTATGGTGGGTTGCACTAGTATCTATATTAGTATTTATATAATTAATTTATTGGGAAAAGAATAGAACAATCGTAGTATTTTCCTGAAGGAGAGACGAAAAACCATGGTAAATTCTATTTAGAATAAACATCGAAAATATCCTTGAACCTTCGTGAAATGATTGAAAAAGCACAGCTATCTCCATATAGGCCATGGAGATTCCTGGGTGAGTAGAAGGTAAGCTCTGCTCTGATTGCGGTAGAGTGGTCAGCTGTACGCACGGCCGCCTTTGTGCCCGGGAATTAGCTTAGTAATCATTTTAGTTGTCGGCCATGTGCCTCTCCAGAAGTAAAAATCTCATTTCTAATTTTTTGAGATCCTGACGGGAAATCGAACTCATGCCCTCCTGGGTGAACCGAGTACACTTATAACACCACGCATGTCTGACAGTATGCAACTTTGATTACTATTTCTCTCATCGTTTGTGGCCCTGGTCACGTTGCTCTGTAAGATAGACATTACAAGTGTTTATACTTTATTTCTTACTTAATTCTGTCTTTTTCATTGGTCAAATTATTGATTACGGTGTTATTTAAATATTCCTATCCGAGCTAAGTAGCTCATATGGTAGAAGCGCTCGTCTTCCGAGCCCAAGTTGGCTTAATCGATCCCGGCTGAGGTGGTGGCGTTTGAATGTGCTTAAATGTGCGTCGTTTCAGTAGATACCGGTAGGTACTCCTGTGGAGCATTTCCGACACCTAGACGTCCACAAAATCTTGGAAAGTAGTTAGTATGACTTATTATTCATCATCATCCACTAAAGGCTCCAACCATTCTCCTCTCAATCCTGCTGTTCTCTTCACTCCCTTGTAGTCTTTACATCTCACCAAGTTTCTCACATCCTTGAAGTGTGACTTCCTTGGTCTTCCTCTGCCTTCCTTTCCTAGTATTTTTACTTCAAAGACGTGTAATAGGAAGTCATTATGTCTCAGGATATGACCTACAAGGTTTATGTTCCTTCTTTCCATATATTTTATCAGTCTCCGTTATTCATTGATTTCCTTTAGAACATCTCGATTCGTCTTTTGTTGAGTCCAGCATGTCCTCGCCATTTTCCTCCAAATCCACATTGCAGTTGTTTCCAATGAATTTCTTTCCTTTCTTCCAATACTTCAGCTCTCACGACCGTTAAAGTAGCACACTCCAGACAAAAGCTTTTCTTGTTTTCAAACTTATATGGTTATTTGTTAAAATACTTCTTTTATTTTGAAAGGCCTGTGTGGCAAGAACTACTCTTCCTTCAGTTTCCTTGGTGCATCTATTGTCTTCAGTGATAACGCTTCCCAAGTAACACAAATGCACTTGTTCTATTTTGGAATTTCCTATTCTTATGTTTGTATTAACTTTCCTGCCATCTTTGCTCACAACTGAAATGTTGATTTCTTACTATTGATTTCAAGTTTGTGTGTTTCAATGTATCACACAGAACCGTCAACATTATATTTAATTCCTTCTCAGAGTCTGCTACTATGGAAATTTCATCAGCAAATCTAATAATGTGGATTCTTTTCCCACTTATCTTTATTCCTATAGCCCTTTCCTTTAAAACACACATTACTTCTTCAATAAACGAATTGAAAAGGTACGGTGAGAGCGGACAACCCTGCCATTCTTGTACATCCATTCACCACTACATTTGTACACTGGTTCTTGTAAACTTTCCAGATGAGCCTCCTATCTTTCCAGTCAATTCCTACTTTATTCATACATTTAAACAATAGTTCTCAGTGTATCATGTCAGAAGTCTTGTCCAAGTCAATGAATACTTTAAACACCTTCTTTCCAGTATCATTCTTAATGCAAGGACTGCTTCTCTCGTTCCTTTGCCTCGTCTAAAACCAAATTGATCATTATCTATGTAGTGTTCGATCTTAAATTGTATCCAGTTCTTTATTATATTTAGGAGTACTTTTGAGCATGGGCGCCCGCAAGGGGGGGGGGCAAGGGGGGCACTTGCCCCCCCCCCCCCCTGGAATTCTAAAGATGTTGATGTTCAATTGTTTAATATCATACCAGATTATTTCATAAACTGAAATTACTGACAGTCATCTAGCATATGTTATAACTGGAAGTTTCTCTAAACAATTTAATGTTGCTGACGTTATATTGGTTTTTATATTTAAGAAAAATGTTAATGTGCCCCCCCCCCCCCTGGAAAAGATCCTGCGGGCGCCCATGCTTTTGAGGCATGGGATACGATTGAGATCATTATACAGGGTGAAGCGAAATTCGCACACTCGGGCGTCGCAGCGCGACTCCTCACATGCCAGCCATAAAAAAAAATATCTCTCATGAAAGTTGGTCCTGCGAGTATATCCGGCAGAAAAAGGGCGTTGAAGAGTGGCAGTCTGGCAACACTGTAAGCACATGTAGGGTAACTACCTCTGTCAGCACATACAAGTTGTGCTGCACGGTTGGTGTAGTGGATAGAGTGTTGGATTAGCATGCAGGGGGTCGAGGGTTCGGTCCTGGGTTGAAGCGCACTTTTTTATTTGCTAATTCCCATCGGACATTACATACTGTAATACAGTAAGACATCGTTTCTTAGGTCACATGTATCTTACATTTACAAACTTTAATAACGATGAACACGTTGTAACGCATCTAGTAGATGAAATGCGAATAAATTCACGCCCACGACGTGGAATGGGCGTTTTTCAAAGCTGACCAATGAAAACGAATGTTCGTGCATTTCCAGGATCGTAGTATGTAAGTGCAAACGGTTTCTAGAGGACGCGCTGCAATCGCTGTTGACGATTAAGATGCCAGATACCATACCACCTGGACTACATTTATCAAATAAAAACATACTCCTCAAACCAGGATCGACCCCCTCGACCTCCTGCATACTAACCCAAAACTCTATCCACTGCACCATCTCTACGGCAGGACTAGTACGTGCTGACAGAGATAGTTACCCTATATGTGGTTACAGTTTTGCCAGATTGCCACTCTTCAACGTCCTTTTACTGCCAGATATACTAGCAGGACGAACTTTTGTGAGAGACATTTCTTTATTGCTGGCATGTGAAGAGTCGCGCTGCGACGCCCGAGTGCGCGAATTTCGCTTCACCCTGTACAATTACTATATTCCACAGCATTTACGACACTGCCCTTGAGGCGGTAGAGGTGGGATCCCTCGCTAAGTCCGAGGGAAAAACCGAACCTGGAGGGTAAACAGATGATGATGATGATGATGATTATTATTATTATTATTATTATTCATCATCATCATCATCTGTTTACCCTCCACGTTCGGTTTTTCCCTCGGACTTAGCGAGGGATCCCACCTCTACCGCCTCAAGGGCGGTGTCCTGGAGCTTCAGACTCTTGGTCTGGGGATACAACTAGGGAGTATGACCAGTACCTCGCCCAGGCGGCCTCACCTGCTATGCTGAACAGGGGCCTTGTGGAGGGATGGGAAGATTGGAAGGGATAGGCAAGGAAGAAGGAAGGAAGCGGCCGTGGCCTTAAGTTAGGTACCATCCCGGCATTCGCCTGGAGAAGAAGTGGGAAACCACGGAAAACCACTTCCAGGATGGCTGAGGTGGGAGTCGAACCCACCTCTACTCAGTTGACCTCCCGAGGCTGAGTGGACCCCGTTCCAGCCCTCGTACCACTTTTCAAATTTCGTGGCAGAGCCGGGAATCGAACCCGGGCCTCCGGGGGTGGCAGCTAATCACGCTAACCACTACACCACAGAGGCGGACATTATTATTATTATTATTATTATTATTATTATTATTATTATTATTATTATTATTATTATTATTATTATTATTAAATATGAATACCAATATTAATGGGGCTTACGGAAGAAAGAAAGTAAAACTGGCTGAGTCAGTAAAAAGGATATGAGAAGGCGATAGATAAATGTGGGGAAGGTATGGAAGCTAATTGGAATGACAAGCGTTTGCTGGACTTCTGTACTAGTAAGGGATTCGCAGTTACGAATACATTCTTCTAGCATAAGGCTATTTAGGTCGGTAGATGCAGAGTGGTCCGCCTCTGTGGTGTAGTGGTTAGCGTGATTAGCTGCCACCCCTGGAGGCCCGGGTTCGATTCCCGGCTCTGCCACGAAATTTGAAAAGTGGTACGAGGGCTGGAACGGGGTCCACTCAGCCTCGGGAGGTCAACTGAGTAGAGGTGGGTTCGATTCCCACCTCAGCCATCCTGGAAGTGGTTTTCAGTGGTTTCCCACTTCTCCTCCAGGTGAATGCCGGGATGGTACCTAACTTAAGGCCACGGCCGCTTCCTTCCCTCTTCCTTGCCTATCCCTTCCAATCTTCCCATCCCTCCACAAGGCCCCTGTTCAGCATAGCCGGTGAGGCCGCCTGGGCGAGGTACTGGTCATACTCCCCAGTTGTATCCCTCGACCAAGAGTCTGAAGCTCCAGGACACTGCCCTTGAGGCGGTAGAGGTGGGATCCCTCGCTAAGTCCGAGGGAAAAACCGAACCTGGAGGGTAAACAGATGATGATGATGATGATGATGATGATGCAGAGTGAGTCTTGGCCAAAAGTGGTCACGGCTGGTCCGTAGTCCAACATCTCTGCACTCCGATTAGCCAACCGAGCGGAGGAACGGTGGCTCTACGCCTCTGCATTCGGGAGACGGGACAGGGTTGGACCTCACGGCTGGCCCCAACGTTGGCTGTCCTGAGAATGGTTTTTCCGTGGTTTTCCATTCTCCTGCACTAAGGCGAATGCCGGGACAGTTCCTAGTATAGGCCATGGCCGCCAACCCCCTCACCTTCTCCGAGCATCTCATTCACAGCAACAAATCTTTCGGCCGGAGAGACGTCGTCACCGTCTAAGAGGCCTGCCTCCCCCTTTAGAGGAGGAATGAAAACTTAGTAGTAGTAGTAGTAGTAGTAGTAGGCTATTTACCGCTACATATGCCGGGTGTAGAGGCACCAGATCCATAATAAACTATATCTTAACCGACTTCGAGTTCAGGAAATCACCGGGCGAGTTGGCGCGCAGCTGTGAGCTTGCATCCTGGAGATAGTGGGTTCGAGCCCTTCTGTCGGCAGCCCTGAAGATAGTTTTCCGTGGTTTCCCATTTTCACACCAGGCAAATGCTGGGGCTGTACTTTAATTAAGGCCACGGCCGCTTCCTTCCCACTCTTAGCCCTTTCCTATCCCATCGTCGCTGTAAGATATATCTGTGTCGGTGCGACGTTAAGCCAATTGTAAAAAAAAAATCAAGAAATCTGTTAGGGATGTACGGGTTTTCCGGGGATTTTTCGAGGATACAGACCACTATCTGATCTGTAGTGAACTACCTCTACCCTAGGATAGAGAAAGTGAAATCTATCTGTGGACGAATTACGGTATAAAATCTGCAGAACGAGGAAATTAAATATAAGTACATGGATATGATTAGTGGAAAGTTCCAAACAATAGACACTAAGTAGCTTCAGGATATAGAAAGAAAATAGGTGGATGCTGTAGTAGAAATAGATGCGAAAAAGCGAACACTCGGTGGAATAATGAAGTCAGGGCAGCTTGTAAATTTAAAGGACTGATGCAGACAGGTAACTGTACGAAGATGAAACAAATATTATTGAGTCCAAAAAAAAGTCTTGGGAAAATTTTCGTAAAAACAGGGAAGGCTTGATCAAGCGACAGGGAATCATTTCTGAACAGTCATGAAGAGGAAACAAGGAAACGAATAGCGTTTTGGGTGAATCAGCTGTATTCATAGTAGATCCCAGGGAATCGTTGGACAGGTGAAAGGAATATTTTGAAAATAATCTTTTCGTAAAAGGAAATGTTTCTGTTAACGTCGCGAACAACCAAGTTCATGGTGCGGAGGTCGATGATATTAATGAAATTACGATTGAGGAAGTGGAGGGGATGGTAAATAACTTCATTTTCACAAAGCATCAAGAACAGAAGAAATTATACCTGAAATGGTGAAATATAGTGGGAAGGCAGAGATGTAATGGCTTCACAGAGTAGGTAAGAAGATTAGCATGGAATGTTAATAAGGTTACCTTCTAATTGGACGAAAGCAGTAATTGTACTTATCTATAAACAGGGGAACAGAAATAATTCCAACAACTATCGAGGCATTTCATTGATCAGTGTATCAGGCAAGGTGTTCACTGACATTTTGGAACATTTTGCGAGCAGTGGTGGAGAGTAAATTGGATGAAAACCTGTGTGATTTCAGACCACAGAGGGGCTGTCAAGATCAGATTTTCAGTATGCACCAGGTAACTGAAAAATGCTACGAGAGGAATAGACACATGACAGAGTCCCGAGGGATAAAGATTTTAGTCGTAGTGAAGGATAATGGGATTGAGGGCAGATTATTAAAAGCAATCGAAGGAATGTATGTTCGCAATTGGGCTACAGTGAGAAATGATGGTAGAATGTGTTCTGCGTTCAAAGTACTTACAGGGGTTAGAGAAGGATATAATCTTTCACTTGTGTTGTTCATATGTTGCATGGGTCATCTACTGAAAGATATAAAGTGGCAAGGAGGAATTCAGTTAGGTGGAAATGTAGTAAGCACTTCGGCCTATGCCAAAGACTAAGGGGATGTCAGAAGGTAAGAAACCTAAGAGTGTTGATTATGAGGTTGGGAATACAAAACTGGAACAGGTAGATTAATTAAAGTATTTATAATATGCATTATCCCAGGATGGTAGTATATTGAGACTGAATCAAGGTGCAGCAATGCTAATGCTGTCAGCTCATAGTTGCGATCAGCAGTATTCTGACCGGGAGAGTTGGCCGCGCGGTTAGGAGCGCGCAGCTGTGAGCTCGCATCCGGGAGATAGTGGGTTCGAAGGCAGCCCTGAAGATGGTTTTCCGTGGTTTCCCATTTTTACACCAGGCAAATGCTGGGGCTGTACCGTAATTAAGGCCACGGCCGCTTCCTTCCCATTCCTAGGCCTTTCCTGTCCCATCGTCGCCATAAGACCTATCTGTGTCGGTGCGACGTAAAACAAATAGCAAAAAAAACCGTGTTCTGTAAGAAAGAAGTCTGCTCCCATGACGAAACTATCTTCACACCGGCCTGTTTCCAAACCAACTTTGCTGTGCGGGAGTGAAAGCTCGGTGGACTCAGGGATAGAAGTAACAGAGTTGAAAGTAGCGAGAATTATCGCTGGTACAAATAGTGGGGGGAGGGGGAGTACTCGGAATGAGGAGATGTAGGCTAAGTGAGGAATGAACTCTATTGATGAAGCGGTACGCGTAAACCGGCTTAGATGGTGGGGTCATGTGAGGCGAATGGAAGAGGATACCTACAAGAATAATGGACTGGATCATGTAGGGTAAGGGAAGTAGAGGGAGACGAAGACGACGATAGTTACACTCAGTTTCTAATGATTTAAATATAAGAAGTATGGAACTAGACGAGACCGCAGAGCTAATTAGACGATTGTTGAGACGTTTAGCAAATTCACAGCGCCGGGCTGAGTGGCTCAGGCGGTTGAGGCGCTCGCGTTCTGACCCCAACTTGGCAGGTTCGATCCTGGCTCAGTCCGGTGGTATTTGAAGGTGCTGAAATACGTCAGCCTCATATCGGTACATTTACTGGCACGTAAAAGAATTCCTGCGGGACAAAATTCCGGCACCTCGACGTCTCCGAAAACCGCTAAAATGTAGTTAATGGGACGTAAGAAAACAATAACGTTATTATTGTTAGTAAATTCACAGAGGCTTGCTGACTGAACGCGGAAAGGTATAACAGTCTATAATGAAGATGTGTGTATGTATGTGTGTATGTTCTTAATTATTAAATAGGCCTATCCAAAGATTTGTGTTTAAATTCATTTCAATTCTGAAAATGATGTTTTTGTAAATATTTCTACGCTTTCTCGTGTGTTTAACTGTAGAATTTTGTTTATTATTATTATTACTAGTGTTAGTATTATTAGTATTATTATTATTAGCTTTTTTTTGCTAGTTGCTTTACGTCGCACCGACACAGATAGGTCTTACGGCGACGATGGGACAGGGAAGGGCTAGGAGTGGGAAGGAAGCGGCCGTGGCCTTAATTAAGGTACAGCCCCAGCATTTGCCTGGTGTGAAAATGGGAAACCACGGAAAACCATTTTCAGGGCTGCCGACAGTGGGGTTCGAACCTACTATCTCCCGAATACTGGATACTGGCCGCACTTAAGCGACTGCAGCTATCGAGCTCGGTTTATTAGCTTTTGAAGTCTGCGCAGGATGTAGATTACGTCCAGTTCTATCATCGAATACCTTTCCAAACCTACGTGGAAGGATGTATTCTGTATGTGTGTTTCTGTGGTGGTCTGTGGCGTGACGTGTAATTATTAAGAAGAGCACACATACTGCGCCACCGAACCTAGAAGAATTAATCCATTGGCTAACTAAATTATCAAGGAACGAATATGCCAATTCCTTTTGTCTTTTTGAAAATTTAAATGCGTATAGTACAATGTGGCATTATTAATATTGTTCAAAATTTGTTGCAATAACCTTAAAGTTAGTAAATATGGAGGAACCGTTGTCACTCAGTATCTCACTTAATACACTTAGTTGGTTTAGTTTTTCATTCGGAATGTCAAACTTCTCCCGAACTACTATCCGCGTCTGACGAGAAGTCGCGGCTGCTTGTAGGTACGGCACTAGTAACAGATACTACACTCTTAGCTACAAACATCAGTCGTGACAGACAATTCGAGCTCTTCCATATTCCTTATTAAAATATTTATTACGCAGTACTTATTAATATCAATGCGGAACTAAAGCACAATTGCACTGTCATTTAGAAGCTTCACGACACCACCTCAATTCGCAAGAGTCACTACGGACTGAACCGATGTTTATTGTCAGGCCTTGAGACTTGAGATAGGCGCATGCGCGGAAGCCATGCTTACCCCTCGCACCTCTTACCCCGCACGCACGCGACTTCTCGTCAGACGACTATAGCACATTACTTACACGGCTCTGACAAATGGAAGGTTCCGAACCACATTGATAGTACTTATTCTTTGTCACGTATCGTTATAGATGGGTACATTGATAATACAGTAGACCTACTTGCAGCTTCTGTTCCACTCGCGACTTCGTCTTCACTAGTATTACTGCTGTTTTAACTCCGATACGAGCATACATTCTGATCATTGTCCGTAGTATCCATACAACTTTCCAACAGCCATTTTCGATTTGCGTTAGTGAATTCAGGAAATAAGCGTTAATACCCGCCATGCAGTGGCGTATCCAGGAATCTCCACTGAGGCATGCAACTAGTAACCATGCAGTTAACACAATGTATTAAGTAAATTTCAATTCTACTCACCCTAATTACATGTAAGTGAACTCGAGCCAAACAGTTTTACTGTAAGTTCCTGGATTGAACGTGCGTACACAATTCTTGTTTTCTATTTTTAAATTTACGAGAGTCCGCCTCTGTGGTGTAGTGGTTAGTGTGATTAGCTGCCACCCCCGGAGGTCCGGGTTCGATTCCCGGCTCTGCCACGAAATTTGAAAAGTGGTACGAGGGCTGGAACGGGGTTCACTCAGCCTCGGGAGGTCAACTGAGTAGAGGTAGGTTCGATTCCCACCTCAGCCATTCTGGAAGTGGTTTTCCGTGGTTTCCCACTTCTCCAGGCAAATGCCGGGATGGTAACTACAGGCCACGGCCGCTTCCTTCCCTCTTCCTTGTCTATCGCTTTCAATATTCCCATCCTCCGCAAGGCCCCTGTTCAGCATAGCAGGTGAGGCCGCCTGGGCGAGGTACTGGTCATCCTTCCCAGTTTTGTCCCCGACGCAGAGTCTGAAGCTCCAGGACACTGCCCTTGAGGCGATACAGGTGGGATCCCTCGCTGAGTCCGAAAAGCCGAGGGAAAAGCCAACCCTGGAGGGTAAGCAGATAAAGAAGAAGAAGAAGAAGAAGAAGAATTTTTTGCTACGGGTTTTACGTCGCACCGACACAGATAGGTCTTATGGCGACGATGGGATAGGAAAGGCCTAGGAGTTGGAAGGAAGCGGCCGTGGCCTTAATTAAGGTACAGCCCCAGCATTTGCCTGGTGTGAAAATGGGAAACCACGGAAAACCATCTTCAGGGCTGCCGATAGTGGGATTCGAACCTACTATCTCCCGGATGCAAGCTTTCAGCCGCGCGCCTCTACACGCACGGCCAACTCTCCCGGTAAAGAAGAAATATACGAGGGAAGGTAGAGGTCTCCCGGCTTGAACTATTTGAATCTTTTCATCAAACGAACGGCCAGTAAACTGATTTACAATATTATATTCGTTTTAGACTCGCCCATCGTTAATACCACAATAAGCGCAAAATATAATAAAAGACCGAAAACGACGAATAGCACAGGAACAGCACACACAGAATGAACTCACTAATCAGCAAAACACACAATGAATTAACTCACTAGTTAGCCACAACTGAAGCACTGGAGGAAAGTCACTGGCATTGGTCAGTTTCGTCACGTTGGGTTCTCGCTGGGGGATAATCTGTGGGTCCCGTTCGCTGTAAACATGTCGACTTTCTCCAAGTTGCTAACAGATGGCAGAGGGTAGCACGGGTATGGGGTGACAAATTCTGACCAAGTTTCAATTGCAGCGACATCGTTCGGAGGGTTTCAGAACTACGTCTGCCACCGAATGCAATTTTAAGATTGAATGCCTTGCATCCTTAACTCCGCCATGCTGTCTCTTTCGTCCTAGAGAGGAGTAGACGGCGAGACTACACCAGCACCACACGTAGTCAAGCGACGGAACTAGTACAGTTGCGCGGACCTTTTGAACTTCTGAGAGATGAAATCGTTAATATTTGACTTAAAACAACCTAAAATCGTACATCAGACAGTTCTTTGTGTTATCATAACGCATGCTGTGAATGCCTTGCATTCAAGGAGAATACGCCCCTGCCGCCATGCTAACGTGAAGATTTTGCGTTAAGAAGAATGCACACGTTACGTAGACTGATGCCCCACCTGGAAGCAGTATGAAACAAAATATTTAGTTATGAAGAAGGTTGTGCTTCTACCGGTCTAGGTTCCGCTGCTGAACATTTCAATAAACTCCTTCCACCTCTTAATACTAGTTTGGATTTAAAAGACAAAAAATGAATAATGACAGAAGACTTTGCGAGTTATACTCGACAAAGTAAGCCATTGGGTTTACCAGATGCGACTAAAAGCCCCGGCTCTTCCAGGAATCGAAACCGGAAACGTCGGAACCTAAGGCCAGGACGCTGACCATTCAGCCAAGGAACTGAATTGTTAAATATCTTAATAAAGGTGAATAGACTGAAGTTAAATAAATAAAGTTTCAATTCGTGACTAAATAATATTCTAACGTGAGCGACTTGTGCAGATAATTCTAGATAAGAGAGCTGTCGCGAGACGGAACTTAAGAATCACAGTGTTTTCAATTAGCCATCGCAGTTACTCAGCACAACCATTCTCTCGCACACACACATAATGCCTTTCTTGACGCTTCTCAGTATTGTGACATGCGCTATAGATGGTATCGCCATAAGTCATTTAGTACAATAGGCTCTAACAGAGATAGCCCACTACAGGAAAATACAATTAACAGCTTTCAGATAAGATCTGCATTCACAGTTTAAACTTCCCTAACAAGTTGTAGCAATGCTTTTAATTGTTCGTCTTGTAATACAAATTAAGGAATTAACGAAATACATTCGGCTGAATCGCTGTTGTCTGCATCTACAGAGGTTACAATATTCTTCCTCCTTCAGACTTTTGTTTTGACTGTGTTCCTGTCCCATACTACTCCTCATATAGTTCCTAATAATAATAATAATAATAATAATAATAATAATAATAATAATAATAATAATAATAATAATAATAATAATTTTATTGCTTTACATCGCACTTTTAGAACTGTTGGATACCGCTGAAGTACCGGAATTTCGTTCCACGGAAGTTCTTTTACGTGCCAGTATTGCTACCGACATGTGGCTGGTATATTTGAGCACGTTCAGATAACATCGGACTGAGCCGGGATCGAACGCGTCCACCTGGGCTCAGAAGGCCAGTGTGGCTAACATCTAAGGCACTCAGTCCTGTGCTTCATATTCGATTTCTCCTATTATCTACCTTCGCACTTAAATATCATTAATCTGAATTGTCACTTTACAGTTCTCAAATTTCACATTTAACTTAATTGGTGTTACGAAACATACGGTACTTGTAACATCTTAATATATTCTGAGGTACAAATAAAAAAAGAAAAAGCCGGGCTGTGTGGCTCAGGCGGTTGAGGCGTTGACCTTCTGAAGGTGCTCAAATACGTCAGCCTCATGTCGGTAGATTTACTGGCACGTAAAAGAACTCCTACGCGACTACATTTAGACACCTCGGCGTCTCCGAAAATCGTAAAAGTAGTTAGTGGGCCGTAAATCCAATAACATTATTATTATTATTATTATTATTATTATTATTATTATTATTATTATTATTATTATTATTATTATTATTAAAAAGCAGAAGTAATACTTTTGTCTTACTTTTCCTACCAAATATAACTTCATTCTGGCAGTATCACATTTCTTTATTCTACAAATTTTTATTCTTACTGCTTTACCCAATTTACGCCATTAGCAATCCGACTAGTTTCACCAGCACTACCAAGATTTATATCAGGCAGCCTGACCCCGAAAATCATCTAAGTTAGCGTGGAGCAAGTTTCTTTCCGCTCTTCTGCTAGCGAACAGCAACTGGTCACTTTACCAAGGATCACCGTACCCGATGTTGCTTCGGTTTTGAACACGACCACGCCTTTGGGTTTATTTATTTATTTATTTATTTATTTATTTATTTATTTATTTATTTATTTATTTATTTATTTATTTATTTATTTATTTATTTATTTATTCGAAATATATTATGACGACTTCATTGGTGCACTTGGTTTTTCGTGTTCCCAAAAGTATCGGGTTCGAAGCGAGATGAATTCGATGCCATTTAAATGGGTTTGATGTAGAAACTTCGTGTTGTTGACTTCTGGAACGTTAAGGAACTCGTCATCATCATCATCTGTTTACCCTCCAGGTTCGGTTTTTCCCTCGGACTTAGCGAGGGATCCCACCTCTACCGCCTCAAGGGCAGTGTCCTGGAGCTTCAGACTCTTGGTCGAGGGATACAACTGGGGAGTATGACCAGTACCTCGCCCAGGCGGCCTCACCGGCTATGCTGAACAGGGGCCTTGTGGAGGGATGGGAAGATTGGAAGGGATAGGCAAGGAAGAGGGAAGGAAGCGGCCGTGGCTTTAAGTTAGGTACCATCCCGGCATTCGCCTGGAGGAGAAGTGGGAAACCACGGAAAACCACTTCCAGGATGGCTGAGGTGGGAATCGAACCCACCTCTACTCAGTTGACCTCCCGAGGCTGAGTGGACCCCGTTCCAGCCCTCGTACCACTTTTCAAATTTTCGTGGCAGAGCCGGGAATCGAACCCGGGCCTCCGGGGGTGGCAGCTAATCACGCTAACCACTACACCACAGAGGCGGACTAAGGAACTCGTGCGGGACAAAATTTCGACATTCCTGCGTCTTTTAAGATCATTAAAATTTAGAATGGACAATAAATAATAATAATAATAATAATAATAATAATAATAATAATAATAATAATAATAATATATTATATAATGTGTAGACTATATATTATTATTATTACTACTATTATTATTATTGATTCGTTGTGCCCAACTGTGGAGCGCGTTTGAACTTATTTTGCACAATGTTTCTTCTTCTTTTCTTCCCAATATCTCTTCATTTTTTCACTGTGTTCCTTTCTGCGTGTTTCTGTCCAGCCTGTATTTTTTCTTGTTGGTTTCTCTGCAAATTTATGTTTGTTTACCAAGCTTCTAAATTTCATTCTATCTTGAATAGTTTCTTGTTCAATGTCCATTTCTTGTAGATCTTCATGAATTTCTGCTAACCAATTGTTGCGGATGTTCAAGGTTAGAGCTAGATTTAGAATTATCATTGTTATTATTATTATTATTATTATTATTATTATTGTTGTTGTTGTTGTTGTTGTTTATTTGGCTTTGGATTTGAAGTAGAGAGTCTCACATTTTACTCATGCACAGTAATAATAAAAGACGGGATTTTACGGTTCTACTTATGACTGCAGGGAAAGAAGGCTTTGTTAAGAGTTCGCCTGCATTCCCAGCGAGTTTAGAAACTGCAGTAATCACTTGACCGCCTTTGTCGATGGTTTACGAGCAATTATGAGGTCAGAGCCGTACATAAAGAAATGGTTTCAAGCAAGACGTGGAGTGACGGGAATGAATATTAAATACAGTACGAACTTGAACTTCATGGCGGTGCTGGACCTTAAGAACATTTATCATTTCTTGACACTCTATGAAACTCATGAAAGAGTTGTTAGTTTCTACACATGACCAATAATGATGGGTTAAGACAGTTCACTTCGATGAAAGCATCAATAGAAGAATGTGAGCAATATACACGTATTTTGACAGATGTTGAAACTAAAATGTTAATAAAAGTAGATATTGTACTTTCTCCTATTATCTTTTCATAGTAAAGTAAAAGCTGTGCTGTATCTTCCCATAAAAATTGAATATGTCCTCATTACTCTCTTTCAGTCAGTATAAAGAAGAAAACCCTAGTTCATGTATATTATAGTTATTCTACCCTATCTTGCCTAGACGAGAAGGTTGTTTGAATAGGTTTGTACCTTTAACGGTGGTAAGGAATGGTAAGGATCCACTATATTATAACAGAGAAGTAAAGATACTAAGAATCCTGTGCAGGTTGGAAAGAAATAGACCTAGAAATGGCTGTGGAGTAAGGAGAAATTGAAGGAACTTACTAGGAAATTGAATCTAGCAAAGAAGTCAGCTAAGGATAACATGATGGCAAGCTGATGGGCGATCATACAAATTTTAGTGAAAAATGGAAGAGTATGTATAGGTACTTTAATACAGAAACAGGTTCCAAGAAGGACATTCCAGGAACCATTAATGAACAAGGGGCGTGTGTATGCGAGGATCTAGAGAAGACAGAAGTATTCAGTCACCAGTATGTAAAGACTGTTGGTTACAGGGATAGTGTCCAGATAGAGGAAATGACTAATGCTAAAGAAGTATTAAAATTTACCTATGATAACAATGACATTTATAGTAAGATACAAAAGTTGAAAACTAGAAAAGCGGCTGGATTGATAATATTTCTGGGGATCTAATAAGGACAATGAGTTGGGACATAGTACCATATCTGAAGTACTTACCTGATTATTGTTTACATGAAAGAGCTACACCAAATGAATGGAGAGTTGCTATAGTATCCCCTGTGTATAAAGGAAAGGGTGATAGACATAAAGCTGAAAATTGCAGGCCAGTCAGTTTGACATGCATTGCATGTAAGCTTTGGGAAAACATTTTTTCTGATTACATCGGACATGTTTGCGAAATTAATAGCTGGTTTGACAGAAGGCAGTTTGGGTTTAGGAAAGGCTATTCAACTGAAGCTCGACATGTAAGATTCCAGCAAGATATAGCAGATATCCTGGATTCAGGAGGTCAAATGGACAGTATCGCGATTGACCTATCTATGGCATTTGATAGGGTAGATCATGGGATACTACTGGCAAAAATAAGTGTAATTGGAAGTGACTGAATGGGTGGCTATACTTCTACAAAATAGAACTCAGAAAATTAGAGTAGGCGAAGCATTAGCTGTCCCTGTAATAATTAAGAGGGGAATTCCAAAAGGCAGTATTATTGGACCTTTATGTTTTCTTAATTGAATATATATAAATGATAAGAATAAAGCAGTGGAATCAAAGATAAGGCTTTTTACAGATGATGTTAATTTATGCAGAGTAATAAATAAGTTACAAGATTGTGAGGAACTGCAAAATGACCCCGATAATGTTGTGAGATGGACAGTAAGCAATGGTATGATGATAAACGGGATTAAAAGTCAGGTTGTGAGTTTCACAAATAGGAAAAGTCCTCTGAGTTTTAATTACTTCATTGATGGGGTGAAAGTTCCTTTTGGGGATCATTGTAAGTACCTAGGTGTTCATATAAGGAAATATCTTTATTGGGGTAAACACATAAATATGATTGTAAATAAAGGGTACAGATCTCTGCACATGGTTTTGGGGTTCTTTAGGGGTTGTAGTAAGGAAATAACGGAGAGGACATATAAGTCTCTGGTAACACCCCAACTAGCGTACGGTTCCAGCGTACGTGACCCTCACCAGGATTACTTGATTCAAGAACTGGAAAAAATCCAAAGAATAGCAGCTCGATTTGTTCTGGGTGATTTCCGGCAAAAGAGTAGCGTTACAAAAATGTTGCAAAATTTGGGCTGGGAAGATTTGGGAGAAAGTAGACGAGCTACTCGACTTAGTGTACAGTGGGGTGGTACATAGTGCCTTATTTAAAATTTCTCCTTGACTATGTCATAAATAATAGTGTAATACCAAAGGAATGGAAGGAATCTATAATAATACTAATTTATAAAGGAAAGGGTGATAAAAGGAAACCAGAGAACTACAGACCAATCAGCCTGACCAATATAGTTTGTAAAATACTGGAGAGTTTAATATCAAAGTACATCAGAGGAATATGTGATGATAAAAATTGGTTCATGAGGAGCCAGTATGGATTTAGAAAAAAATTTTCTTGTGAGGCACAACTGGTGGGATTTCAGCAGGACATATCAGATCAATTGGATACAGGAGGCCAGTTAGATTCCATAGCCATAGATCTTTCCAAAGCCTTTGATAGAGTGGAACATGGAATATTATTAAAGAAATTGGAGGGAATAGGATTGGACGTAAGGGTTACACGTTGGATAAAAACATTTCTAAATTCAAGGGTTCAGAAAGTCAAAATAGGAAATAATATATCGCAGGAAGAGAAAGTTTGTAAGGGAATTGCATAGGGTAGTATAATCGGTCCGTTACTTTTCTTAATATACGTAAATGATTTAGGGAATAATATAACATCAAAAATAAAATTGTATGCAGATGACATAATTGTTTATAGGGAAATAAATAACATTGACGATTGTTCAGAATTACAAAGGGACCTTGAGAGTATCCAACAATAGGTTGAAGAGAATAATATGAAGGTTAATGGAGGCAAATCAACGGTTACAACATTTACAAACAGGAGCTTTAAAACTGAATTTGAATATACTTTGAATGAGGTAGTTATCCCAAAAGATGGCAAGTGCAAATACTTAGGTGTGAGATTTGAAAGTAATTTGCACTGGAAGGGTCATGTGGATGACATTGTTGGGTAAGCATACAGATCGTTACATGTCATAATGAGGCTACTTAAAGGATGCAACAAAGAATTAAAAGAGAAAAGTTACTTAAGTATGGTTCGTCCATTATTGGATTATGCAAACAGTGTTTGGGATCCTCACCAAGAGTACCTAATAAAATAAATAGATAGTGTGCAGAGGAAAGCAGCAAGATTTGTAACAGGGGATTTCAGGAGATAGAGTAGTGTATCAAAAATCTTAAAGGAACTTGGGTGGGAAACTTTAAGTAAGAGAAGGGAGAAAACTAGACTTATAGGATTATATAGAGCCTATACAGGAGAAGAAGCATGGGGAAATATCCGTGAGAGGCTTCAGTTGGAAAATAATTATATCGGCAGGACTGACCATAAATATAAAATTAGAAGGAATTTTAGCAGAAGCGATTGGGGTAAATTTTCATTCATTGGGAAGGGTGTGAAGGAGTGGAACAGTTTACCAGGGGTAGTGTTTGATCCTTTTCCAAAATCTGTACAGATATTCAAGAAGAGAATAAACAGGAACAGAGAAAATAAATGAAATGTTAGAGGGCATTCGACCAGTGCAGGTTAATGTAAATAAAAAATGTGTGTGAATAAATTAATTCCATCCCCTGGTCTGAGGAGTTTGGACAGCCAAAGTAGGGGACTGCCTGTAGAGGTGAAGTACAGTGGGGTCTTCGAGGGCCCTGGGACCGCAACGGTACCTGTGAAGGCCCTTCAGGAACTCTGAAAAGTGGTGGCAAAAGGGGCTCTGGTTAAGACGGAGCAGGTCGTTATGCTACTCAGGTTCCAGAATGGGTAAAAAATAATAATAAATAAATGCAATGTAAATTTTAATCTTATACCAGTTCTATAGTATCATTTGAAGTAATTCCACATACTGTATATCAGTTGACTATATTTGTAAGTAGTACAGGAGATATTATAAGTAGAACTTTGTAAACAATATACATTTATTAAAGATGAACTGTGTGTTTAATAGAAAAATTTGTTAGCGTAAATTGTATAATATTGTATTATAGGAAAATTTTCTTCTTGTTAATTTAATATTTAGTGCTTGACAATAATGTATTTTAGTGTACCATTTGCCACCGAGGTAGACACCTCCTTTGCAAATAAAGAGATTTTGATATTTGATATTGGGGCAAATATTCGTAATAGGAAGGGAAGTTAGGGATTAGAATAACTTACCAAGGGAGATGTTCAATAGATTTCCAATTTCTTGGCAATTATTTAAGACTAGTATAGGAAAACAACAGATAGGGAATCTGCCACCTGGGCGACTGCCCTAAATGCACATCAAGATTGATTGATTGATTGATTGATTGATTGATTGATTGATTGATTGATTGATTGATTGATTGATTGATTGATTGATTGATTGATTGATTGATTGATTGATTGATTGATTGATTGATTGATTGATTGATTGATTGATTGATTGATTGATTGATTGATTGATTGATTGATTGATTGATTGATTGATTGATTGATTGATTGATTGATTGATTGATTGATTGATTGATTGATTGATTGATTGATTGATTGATTGATTGATTGATTGATTGATTGATTGATTGATTGAGGGGTGTTCAGTTTAACTGCAAGGACGTTAGTTCGATTCGCTCTCAAGACAGCGAGAGCTATAGGAATCAAGACTCCACTTCCGGAAAGGCAAATGGCCCTGAATTTCACTCAGCCTACACCAAAAATGAGAACCAGGTTAATTCCTTAGAGCAAAAGTGGCAGATGTAGGGGTAGAGTCTATCTCACAATAACAGCCATATGATTATAATCGCATAGTAAGCTTTCAGGTATTTTCAGTCATCACTTGATGACGGGATCATAAGAAGATCGCACCTTCCAACTTGATTGTTTCCTGAATTCCCTCATTTCTCAAGATCTTTTTTTAACATTGAAGCTTGAGATTTCTACAATTGTTGGAATATTTCTCCTCGCGAAAGTTCGAGCCACGAGAAAATGGGTAAACAGAATTTAATGAAAATCGGTATATAGAGTCCGGGAATAAGAAAATATGTTACAGTCTAAGCTATAAACAAATTTGTTCACCCTGGTTGAAATGGTAGTTTAGGGGAAGGAGCCTAAAATTTAATTTTTAAATACCTATGTCATTGGTCCTATCGGAAAGTGCTGCATAACAAAAGTTATAGAGAGTTCGATTTCTGGTCATTTTTGTTTTGTTCAGTTATTCCGTACCGACTATGATAAGAGTGGTATTTCAGAGCCGGAAGAACTCTAAATGTGAAGGCCTATAATATTGAAAGCTCATACATTGACAATTGTTTGTTGTGATTTTCTTTGTCTCTTATGCTGCCACTCATCTCCGATAAATGGGATTACTGCTGCGTACCGAGTGTAACAGCCTGCCTGAGGGGGCGACAAATAGCTAGGGAGTTAGATAACTTTCTTCTTTAGCAAATGTAGAATTCCATAGCGAAGTACGGGTACTTCAGCTAGTATGAAGATAAGGTTGGAATTCAAGAGAACAAATTGGGGCAAGTATTCATTTATAGTTAGGGATTGGAATAATTTACCAAGGAGATGTTCAATAAATTTCCAAATTATTTGCAATCATTTAAGAAAAGGCTAGGAAAACAACATACAGGTAATCTGCCACCTGGACGACTGCCCTATATGCAGATCAATGTTAACTAATGATTCACTAGTTTCAGGTAATTTCGAAATGGGGCCATATTCTTCGGCAAACGGTCACTTGCTTTACTCATTAAATGAGTTGTCCACTTTTAGAAGCTGTTAAATGCATTATAAACTGAAGGGAAGAAATTGGAGAAAACTTTAAGGCTTTTTAAATGCTCAAGGACTTCCTGAGTTGACTGTTAAAATCTGTATAATCTCACATAAGCAGCTTCCTTAAAATTAAAAAAATAGTTTACATTTAACAGGTTTTGCAAGTGTAATGCAAATTAAACGGGTTTTGCTAGTTGACGTTCGCCCATCCTGCGGTCATATCCACTTGCAAAACCTGTCAATTCACCCTGCACTTCCAAAATGCTCAATTAATATGTTTGAAATAATTGAAACATAAAGCTTGTGCCTTCTCTCATAGATATTTCTATTTTTTATAGTAAAATATAATAATAATGAGAAAATAGCAATTGAAAAAGTTTAAATACAATTTTTTAATTCTGTTTGTTGAAAAAATGAACATGAAAATACAGTGTTCTGAGATACGAAAATAAAGAATTTCACGCACTGATGTTTCCAACAATTAAAATATTTATGAAATGTCTGTATCCTCTTCGTCTAACAGCTCGAAACGAGCGACGTCGTTGGTTCCATCTGCAACTCCTAGGCGTTGTTGTTCTTTGAAGAT
Organism: Anabrus simplex; assembly: GCF_040414725.1. Taxonomy (NCBI): domain Eukaryota; kingdom Metazoa; phylum Arthropoda; class Insecta; order Orthoptera; family Tettigoniidae; genus Anabrus; species Anabrus simplex. The sequence goes on along the minus strand of NC_090267.1, from coordinate 144,868,770 downwards.
ATCGGAGAAAGGTCAGGTGTTCAGAATCTTCCCATTGATTTCCGTAGTGTTTTCATGTCTTCAGCTTTCTTCGATTTCAGAGCGACACCTTTAGGGAGAAGAATTGGAAGGCTCTGTTTCTTGAAACTCTTTCCTCGTTTGTTTAAAGATTTGGGCTCCCACTTTCGAAATTATAGGAAGGTTTTCCTTGCACCAAGCACACTGGTTTTGGTGATGATATATATGTATTTGGCCTTTTGGAACTTAAAATGCCAGTTCCCTGGTTCTTTAATCTGTCCGTCTGCAAACGTCTTCCAGTCTCGAACAGGGCAATCTTCTTCTCCCAGGCCGATGACGGTTACGTGCTTCTTCATGATATCCATGTAGATGTGTGGCCTCTCAATCACGCCAATCTCTCGGAACTGTCGCTCTAAATTTCCGAATACTCTATCGGGAAGAATGAAAGAATGCCCCACAATAAGAAACTACATTTGAATTTCTTGAATTTCTGGAGCCTCGTTCAGAAACCAGTGCATCAACATGCCTATTGCAGTCTTGTTTTTATTTTGGCCTCCACACCCATCTTCAAACAAGCGGAGCTTCGTTATCCCTTGAAAATCTGCTTGTTGATATTGGTTTTGATGGATGACGGAAGCTATTTGGTTTGTTGCTTTGACAAAATTAGTTTCTAGCCATGTGTACGCGAACACGTTTTCCGGACTTTGGGAAGAGTGCGAATTTCCATGACACATTGTTAAGTTGAACAGGTACATTTGAGGTAGGTAATAGGCAGCTTTTCTGGGAGTTTAGATAGCACAAGGTTTTTCTGGCAATCATACCTGAACGTAAGAGTATCTTCTTTCAGTCTTTCGTAGAACACGTTCTCTTTTTGTGTGCCATAAGCTGAAGTCTTGGATCTGCTTTCTCTTCTTCAGTCATTACAGCCTCTATTCTTGACTGAAGGCTTGCACTTGTTGAGCAGGCGTCAACACTGGGCGAACCGAAACCGATATTAAAGTATTTACAGAAAATTCTTCTATAGTACTCATATTGAACCGGAGTTTGCGGGTATTGATCTCTGAACATCTGATGCATCTTTACAAAGGTAAGATCGGAGCTAAGGTACTGTCGTTTACAGTGGTGAGCTTCAAGCGGGATGAATGTGCTTATGTGGCTTTTTACGCTGTCTTTCTTCTCAGAAAATTGATTGGATGTGTGGTCTCCTCCCCGCATTTCGGGCGGGGTTTCTGAACTTCTCAGAATCGTAGAACACAAACGTTGCAGCCTATCTCTTCCCACTTGAAGAAAATATATAAAAGTTTCTCGGCAGACTGGTATGTTTTCGGTGGCACCTTCTCTCCTTTTTGGCAAAATCTACACCGTGCTGAATTTTCTTTAGCTGTCCTCGGTGCTTCGTTTCGGCGTTGAAACTTGCACGTGTCGCAAAATTTACTTGTCAAATCGCTTATAATACTTGAGAAGTCTTGAGAAGTCTTCACAGTTCTTGAAAGCTAATTAGAACATGCTTTGATCGATCAAAAAATTACCAAGATTTTGTCAGAAGTGATCAATACAATTCGAGTATTAACGGTGCGCTAAGCCGCTAGGCATGCTGGGATTGCCGGGAATCAAAACAACAACAATGGCTTCGTCTTCATGACCGAGGAATGTTGCGTGTGTATTAATTGCTATGTATGATGCACATCCCTGCCTATATTAGTGGGCTCTGTAGAGTACCATAACAAAATTAATAAAACTGCAGCTAACGAGGAAATTGCAAGAGAAATGTCTCAAGGACGTGAACAGCTTTGATGTTTATTACAGTTCGGCAACCTATAAGTAACAGTGATCTATTTATGACGATTCCACATTGAAAAATATAAAACCTATGTCAGAAAAGTTCCAGGACTGAGGTCATAAAAAATAGAAAAGTCGCAGTTATCAATTAATGATCTTGGCTCCTGTCGAAGTAGTCCCCTTGGCTATCTATACACAATTGCCAGCGTTTCTGGAAGTCTTGGAAGCAAGCAGAGAAATACTCAACTGCGATGCTTGTAAGCTCATGTGTCACAGCCCGTTGGATGTCTGCGATATCTTGATGAAGCTTTTCTTTCAGTTGCAATTTCACTCGCGGAAACAAGAAAAAATCGCAAGGTGAGAGGTCGGGCGAATATGGTGGATGTGGAACGACAATGACAGGATGTCTGGCCAGATACTCGGTAACAGATAAAGCAGTGTGAGGTCTTGCATTGCCGTGCAGAAAGAACCAGTCCTGCGACTGCCACAAATCAGGGCAGCGACGTCGAATTGCTTGTCGCAAACGTTTCAAGACTTCGGTGTAAAGAGTTTGGTTCATTTCACCTGGTGGCACATACTCATGATGAACTAACCCTTTACTGTCAAAGAATGCGATCAACATTGTCCTTGTTCTCTAAAGGTGACGTTTGGAGGTTTTTTGAGGCTGGTGATCCAGGACTCCGTCATTCCGCACTTTGACGCTTCGTATGGAGGTCATACTGGTGACACCAACTTTCATCCCCAGCAATAATCTTTGTTGGAAATGTGGGATCACGTCTGGCTCTACCCAGTAGTTTTCTTCGTCTTTCCTCTTTCTGGTCGTCTGTTAGGTTGTGCGGGACGAGTTTTGCATTCATTTGCCGTTTCCCTAAATCGTCGCGTAAAATCTCATGACACACGTCACGATTCAAATGAAGCTCTTCTGATATCGCACGACGGCCTTCTTGCAATAACTGCCTTACACGCTCCACGTTTGCATCGGAATGTGCTGTAGACGGGCGGCCAGTTCCGGGATCGTCTATGCACTGAATCTTTTCCTTCCCGAAACCTTTTGTGCCGCTCGAACTCACGACTTCTTGACAGTGCATCGCCTCCATATGCTTGTGTCATCATTGTCCACCTTTCCGTAGGGGTTTTTCCGAGCTTAACGCAAAACTTAATGTTCAGTCTGTGTTCACAATCACCGTCCATTGTGTCACCGTCACTAAACCAAACAGAGTGTTGCTAAGCACAGCCCTGCCACCTAATGTGTAGGCGTGGAAACATGGCCAAGGCCATCTCAGAACGTGCACATATTAGGTAACATAAAACCAACATATGTTCCTTTGTTCGCATTGTAACCTCAGAAATACAGTACAGCACTTGTCCCGGAACTTTTCTGAATTTTCTCTATTTACAATAGAGTAGCACAATGTAAACCTTTCTTCTTTCTTTCTTTCTTTCTTTCTTTCTTTCTTTCTTTCTTTCTTTCTTTTCTTAATCCGTTTACCATCCAGGGTTGGTTTTTTCCTCGGATTCAGCTAGGGATCCCACCTTTACCACCTCAAGGGCACTTTCCTGGAGCGTGAGACTTTGGATCTGGGGGATAAAACTCTGGATAAGGACCAGTACCTCGACCAGGCGGCTTCACTTGCTGTGCTGAACAGTGGCCTTGTGGGGGGGATGGAAAGATCGGTAGGGATAGGCAAAGAAGAGGGAAGGAAGAGACCGTGGCCTTCGGGGGGTTGCGGGTACGAACTGTGTCGCACATGTGGACTTGGTCCAGTTTCAAGGCCGGATGACCTTCACGACGCCGACTTCAATGGAGGGATGTATTCACTGTGCATGTTTCTGTGGTAATTGGCAGTGTTATGTGTATTTGAAGAGAAGTTTGTTGGGATAAACACAAACACCCGGTTCCCGAGTTGGAGGAATTAAGCAGTCCCGATTGGAATGCCCAGTGTCAGGTGAATTGCCACAGAAGTGCCGTTGTTTTAGACATACGAATTGCTACAAACGCAGATGTAAGCTGCTAGAAAGGTATACTTGAACTGCCATAAGCATAAAACTCTTAAGACAAAATTTCTCCTGCCGGTTGAGTTGGCCGTGCGGTTAGGGGTGCTCAGCTGTGAGCTTGCATGCGGGAGATAGTGGGGAAACCCCACTGTCGGCAACGCTGAAGATGGTTTTCCGTGGTTTCCCATTTTCACACCCAGCAAATGCTGGGGCTGTACCTTCATTAAGGCCACGGCTGCTTCCTTCCCATTCCTAGGCCTTTCCTATCCCATCGTCGCCATAAGACCTATTTGTGTCGATGCGACATTAAAAAAAACGAATAGGAAAAACATTTCCTCTCACTTCGTACTGCGCAAACAGCATGTTTAGTGTGCTTAAAACGTTTGCCTTAAAGGTTGTAAATTGTACTTCTCATAAATCACCAAGGTGGAGGCTGATGCAGTCCTGTCATCATAATGTAAACTTTAGATCTTATTTTACTTGTATTGTCTTAGTTATATGTGACACTTCTTTAATAAATTCTTTGTCCACTGGAATACCCCTGCATGGCCTTATCTTTATTTCACCAAACTGACTTTCGTAATGCAGTTTGTTGCGCAGCTACGCGTGGGTTCGTAATGTTTTAAGCTCTTCCAGAAAGTAGAACATACAGTATGTGGATGACGACGGTAGTTCGCATTCAAATGTTAATTAAAAGACTCGCAGTATTGGTAGTGTGCAGTGAATATTAGAAAAACATGACCACATTTCTGGTGGTACAACGCCTCCTCGACACTGCCGGGAAGTAGCGTTCAGCTTTGTGACAGTTCATATATCCCTCCGCAGGTTCTTTTGTGGCATTTCACATATGCCCATTTCAAAAACATCTCTAAGTTACCTGTTCGAATTTTGCGGCAATTCACCGGGCCCGAAATCCCCGACCAGACCGGGAATCGAACCGAGGACGTTCTAAAACAAAGACCTTCAGTATATGAGAAGATTGCTTAAACAATTACTCTTCCCGATTGGTCTGCTGGGATGGTACTTTTAGGCTTCACTTTCAAATCGTAAATAGAGATAGCCTACACAATACTATCACAGACTCGACAGAAATGGAGATTATGAGATACAGTGTTTCACCCAAGTGCTCCGAGCTGATGTTCTAAGCTCTTCATAAAATCGCCGATGGAAGCTTCCCTAACACTGCATTGCATTTCATTTACAGTTCAATTTAATTTAATGACTGGCTTACGTAATGCCTTAAACGCACGATACTTAAGAGGAAGATCGGCTTAATTTATAAGTCGTTAGAAGCAGTAGGTTTATAATCATATCCTATGAGTGTCGTAGGAAGTACCAGACTCAACGGAGTTAAACAGACGAACCTAAAATAATCACAAATTTTCCATTCGTAGAAACTCTTCCCTCGCCTCCATTAGACATTTTTGGATGTTGTTGAAGTAGTTGTTCCTCGAGTCAGGGTAAGGCAGCTCGATGTGTGGAACAAACTATGAGTATTTCCTCGGTTAACCACAGAACAGGGAGCGGACTAGTTAATGGAGGGGAACGGTTACCATCAAAGTATCATTGACCTGTCTTTATCACCTACACGTGTAGCATAGCTTTAGGGCACTGTCTCCTTATTTAGCTTTACTTTCGGCAATATGGACCTGTACTCTCTATTCCCAGATAAATAGAACAGATTTAATGCTGGAGAACCGGAGAAACATCGAACTTCCATGTAATCGAAGCCATCTTCGTTCAGGGCGTGAAGGCACTGGGTGAACCTCGGTACCATGTGCTTCTCCAGAAATGGAAATCTCATTTCTAAATTTTTCGACTTCTTGCGAGGCAATCGCACCCACGTTCTTCCCGGTGGACTTAGCACGCATTTACCGCTTCGGATAGGCGCGATCTTCCATACACTTACATGAAATACTTGTCATATTAAGTAATATCATAGCCGGTGGTAAAGTGTTTTGTTTTTTGTGAATGGGGGAGGGTAAGGTACGTTTGTCGGATATAGCTGTGAAAATAGACGACAGGAGGAAACTACTCAGAATATCCACTTACAGCACTTGCAGAATAATAATAATAATAATTATTATTATTATTATTATTATTATTATTATTATTATTATTATTATTATTATTATTATTATTATTTTGAAGCCCGCCTGATGGCCATGATCGTCTATACTGTATGTTCTGATACTGTAGCCGGTTCGAGTCCCGTAGGTCGAAAATATATTCACCATCAGATTGTTGCCCGGGAGGGTCGGAAAGGTGGTTTTATACAATTTCTGATCCCTAGATTGTGTGCCAAAAGCCTGAATTCAATTCCAAACCTCTGAGCAGTGTTCCTCTGGAGTGAGAGCATATGACTTTGTTGATCGTGATTCGTTCGGCGGATGGAAACGCAAAGCCTTAAGCAGACGCCTTGTGCTATGTACCGGCACCAGGTTTCACCCTCTCTCTTCCTACTATCATATTTCACGTCATTCATTTCATCTCATTAATTTATTTGATGAGGTTGGCGTCAGGAAGAGCATCCGGTCGTGAAAACTCGCTACGAATATTCACGACCCCGTAGAGCAGAGCCTCTCAAACGCCCAAAATCTCATGCGTGCAAACTCTGGCGCAAAGTTCCTGTGCACAATGCATCGGTCCCACTCTGCTCGGCTCGGACCAACGCTTCGTCTCTGGGCTACTCGGCTAAGATCGGCTCAATTCGGCTCAACTCGGTTCGGATTTGGAGTGCTACGGAGCAAGTGAGGAAGAGGGAGGCAGGGGGAGCGAGCGAGACAGGCGTCGGGAAAGAGAGAGAGAGACAGCGCTATTGCTCCAAATCGAGAAGTGGGGGTCTGCACTCAGGTTAACCAAGCGAAGTCGTCTTTTGCACCGTGCACTGCGCAGTGCACTGGTGCATGCACCCTGAGAGGCCCTGCCGTAGAGAAAGGGGACAAGGGTTGGACATATAAAGTTCTCATTTTCATCTGTCTTCATAGAATTCTCAACTCTTCTATTGAATGCATTCAGCTCGTTGGCATGATCTCTTAGGGAGAATGGAACATCGAAATTGCACCGGGCGAGTTGGCCGTGGGGTTATGGACGCGCTGCTGTGAGTTTGCATTTGGGAGATATTGGTTCGAACCCCACTGTCGGCAGCTCTGAAGATGTTTTCCATGGTTTCCCATTTTCAAACCAGGCAAATGTTTGGGCTGTACCTTAAGTAAGGCTACGGCTGCTTCCTTCCCACTCCTAGCCCTTTCCTATCTCATCGTCGCCGTAAGACCTGTCTGTGTCGGCGCAACGTAAAGCCAGTTGTAAAAAACCATTGAAATTGCCGCGCAAGTAATCCAGGTGGAGCCAAATCGAAAGACTTGCAAACACCAATGGAGGATAATTGTACGATATTTTTTTTTTTTTTTTTTTTTTTTACGTAAAATGCATCCATAATTTAGGAACCGTAGGCCTACTTGGAGTGGTGAGCGTTACATAAATATGAACGTTCTGAAATAATTTCTAGACATGTCCAGCGATGATGTTCTATATATCAGTATAAAGAGAAGGGATCACTTTACCTAGCAACAAGTCCCTTACCTCGGTATTACGTCATCGGGTGATGCGATAGCGCCGCCATCTTGAGGTACTAAAATCGCTGTGCCGCACCGCTAACAACAAGTAACTCTGAAATTCGACGTAGTAGTACGTCGCATGAAGTTTCTTTTGATTCGTCTCAGCTAGTTCTACAAGTATATGGTGAAAAACGAATCAAATTTGAGAACATTGTTACGGCGAAGAACTTCAGAAGATTTCTTTCTTTTGCAAATTGTCGTGACATGGACAATAAAGGTCTTCACAGTTATTTGAAACACACTCGTGAGGACAGAGCTGCATGCCATAATTCCAAAAAGCTCAAAATCATTGATGCCTAGACTAGAAAAGCTTCTCGGGAGCGTCTAAAAGTTAAGGCGTCCGAGCGTCGGTAAGCAAGTTCCGCGCTCATCTATTGCCCTAGTAGTGGAAAAATGTCAAACGAGTTACTTTATTTTAACAAGACCTATCACGCAGTACGTATTCTACGTCATGACTCCGACACAGACCCGTTCGAATTATTATTATTATTATTATTATTATTATTATTATTATTATTATTATTATTATTATTATTATTATTATTGTCGCTTCTCCGTGACTACGACAGTTATACGTTATCCGCTGCATCAAATATCAGCGAGTTTATGTGAAATATGTCTATGGATAGGGCCACACTTGCGCGATTTCACGCTGCGTTACTGCGTGAAATCTCGCCTCAAAAATGCACTAATTTGGACGGGACCGGCCACATACAGCGTGATTTCCCGCCGCGGGACACGAGACAAGGCGCGTCGCCCGCTCGACAATGGGCCGAGGTCCTTTTTGTTTGCGTTTTCCCGTCCAGTGCCTGGCTACACTTGCGGAATTAAAACGCTGGGGTATTGTGCTGTTGAGTGAATATTGCGCGTGTCCATCTGCGTTCGCTTTGTATTTTCACTTTGCAAAATGGAATTAAACAGTGAATTCATATTACAAAAGTACCCGTACCTTTGCGATAAAAAAGGACCAAGAATTCAAAAACAGAGACATGAAGAGAGATGCATGGTTATCAGTAACGGGCGCTGTGTTGGGGAAGGCGTGTTTATTTCGCTGATAGCATTTCTCAACAAACAGAAAAGCATTTCAAATGAGTTCACGGACATTCTCTAATACATAAAATGTATCTTGTCTTTTAACTTGTTGTGTAGGAGCACAAATTGTCCACTGGATCCAATATTTTCTCTGACGATGACGACGACAAACAACTAACGCAGTACATAACGCAACAATGGTAATATTATTTAATGGAATTCCTCCGGTTTCTCATCTCAGTTTATCACCAATAACATCCCTAAAATCCATAATTTTACATCACCCTGGACTAGCAGTTTAACATCGGACTAACACATGCAAGTTTTCGGTGGCTATGGGATATAAAAGGTCTGGGATTTAAAGTGCATTAAAGTTCAGCCCCGGCATTAATTGATGTAGAAATGGGAGAGCACCGAAAATCATCTTCGGAGCTACCGACAATGAGGTTCCGACCCATTTTACTTTCCCTCTTTGACTACATAGGCACAAATTAGCAGAGGGACACTCGTTCTCGTTAATCTAGACGCCTCAACACTGAACACAGTTCTAACACGGCTGACGAACACGTTTCCCTGCGTTGATCAAATAGCAAGAAAAACAACGTCGATGAACACATGAATGCGCTAACAATTCAATGTCATCCTTTTCATACTGGGAGCAACGGGTAACCACCTGGTGTATCGTTATTCCTGAGGCTTCTTGCATTTCTATTATCCTCATTATTTGTGTCATATGCCTTACTGAATTATTCATTTTGCAGTCTTCCGAAGTCGTATAAGTCACAACAGTGAAGTAGCAACATAGCTCACTGTACAAGTAACATAAATTTCACCTTGTCAACAGTGTGCACACTCTAATAATGGCCCGCAAGTCCTGTTATACGTATTTCTGTGTGATTGGCAGTTAAATGCCATACACTTTACGATTACGTATTACTGAGAAACGAGACACCTTTGTGCAGGTTGTAATTTATATGCAAGCTATAGTAGCATACAAGGGAGCCTCCGTAGCTCAGACGGCAGCGCGTCGGCCTCTCACCACAGGATACCGTGGTTCAAATCCCGGTCACTCCATGTGAGATTTGTGCTGGACAAAGCGGAGGCGGACAGGTTTTTCTCCGGGTACTCCGGTTTTCCCTGTCATCTTTCATTCCAGCAACACTCTCCATTCTCATTTCATAGCATCTATCAGTCATTAATAAATCGCTTTGGGAGTGGCGACCCCATCGTACTAACAGCCTATATCTGCTTCATTCATTACATCACTGACCCGGTCAATGACTGGAAAATAGGTTGTAGGTTTTCATTTTTCATTCAACAGCATAGAAGGGAAATGGTGTAATCTTATATCAGTATGTAACCCATAGTTTAATGTAGACATCCCACTAACTACGGAACACGTCAAGATGGTCGAACCTGGGGAAGGGAATATGATACCCATCAACATATGTTTAACTGAAGGATAGGCCTACGCTAAATAAATTAGCACGGTCTATTCCCAGTCTTACGAAATTTACAAGTTTGAAAATCAGCCTTTCTTATACACCGTAGAATATAACATGTACTTCGAAAAGACAAATAGGAACTAATTTGGTAAAGATTTTTCTGTTTTCATTGCTTAAAACTGCCTTATTATCTAATGTTTGAGAACAAATATTGAAATTGATAGAATTAGTTCTTCAGTTTAGTATTTCAGCGCAAGTGAAATATGATATGAAGATGTATTCGCTAATGTTTTATTTACATTCTAGCAACCTACTTTGCTGGGGAACAATTTTGAATTTATAGTGATAGACCTTATAAGATGTATTTGTGTATTGAATATGCGGCATTTCTCCAACGTTTTTCTGGGAGCCTGCTTGTTAGCCCGCCCCTTTCTTCCCATGCGATATTTAAATCATTTCTGACCTGTCACTATAACGGCGATGACAAGAAAATCATACATGAAAATTAGTTACTGTAAATGGTATTTTTATCTTTCTAGCACTATTGACTGGGCAAGTGACTGCGCGGTTTGCGTCACGTAGCTATCAGCTTGCATCCGGGAGATAGTGGGTTCGAACCCCACTGTCGACAGCCCTGAAGATAGTTTTCCGTGATGTACCTTAATCAAGTCAAAGTCGCTTCCTACCCACTCCTAGCCCTTCCTTCCGGTCGTCACCATAAGACCTATCTGTGTCGGTGCGACGTAAAGCAAATTTTAATAAATGCATTATTGAGATGAATAAACAAAATTACTTTGATAAGTATTACATGATTAAAATCAAGATATAGTTTATAATTTTAAGGTTATTTTTAGTGCAAACTATAACATGAAAAGTATTTACTGAGGGCTACCTTCTACGTATACAGTAGGTACATCGCGCGGACGCCTTTGTTGTCGAGCTTTCTAAGCTCAATAATTCCTTCACATTAACGGCATAGGCAGCGTAAGCCGAGAAAGCGCTGGGATTGCCATTATTTTACTCCCTTCGCTCCCGTCACTACTCGGCTCTCTTTTGTCAAATTGTTTCATACGCCTGAACCCTCCTCGAAAGATGCGCTATACAGTGGTACAAAGCACATCAAAATCCTTTCGGTGGTTCTAGAAATGAGCCTGCACGAACACTGACAGACACCTGCCGGAGTTTTGATTTTATAATAATATGTAGGGACACTTCGATATATCCGCAATAATAATACAAAATTGGAAAAATAATACATTTTGAGAATAATTATGAAAATAGAATTTATACATTTATACATTAGAACTTATGCTATATTTATTTATCATTTACTTCTTCAATTAATTCACTTAGGCCTAATTGTAATTGTAATACTGCAGCTAAATCCGCAGCAGTCCGGATAATTTCGTAGTAGTCCGTGAATTCATTGCCAGTAACACTATGAATAATGCTGCTTGAAAGTAGTAATAAATATTGCAGAAGAACTCACTTTAAATAAGCCTGTTTTCTAAACGGGATTGGTACTGAAGTTTCTTGATGCTACCACCAATGGGATCCACTGCACAATTTATAACCTTGATGATCAGAGTATAAGATGTACAGAGGACGATCAGACTTTCTCATCACGGTGGGTTAAAGCCGCAATAAAGTTATATTTCGATCACTCTAGAATTAGTCTACTCCGGATTTAGCCGAGCCTCTAGTGTAACTGTATGCCGCTCATAATACGGCGGTTATTTTTTTTCTACTAACCTATATTTTGAATATATCTTAAAGTATCATCATAGCTGACCTTATTAGTGAGATGTAGTGAGCTCCTGGACGATAAGCCTCTTTATAAAAATTCGCCGTACCCTTCGCACCATTTGCAAGTCCCTTCGTTTTCCAGTAATGTACTGTACGTGTTCTATGGTAATTGGCTGCAAAATGACTGTCGCAGGACATTATTTATATATTCTGAAAGTAATATGTACTGTTATCTATCTCTCTAACAACAAATGGTTATTGGGTTCATGTCACTGATTGTCTTAATGGCTTCTCCGAAACAAACCGCATTTAAATGAAGATTGCGGAATATGACAAGTTCTCCATTGGCACGCAACAGTTCATCTATCGCCACTTAGATTTATAGCCATATTGGTTAGAACGATATTGCCCGTTTAAAGATTTAAGACTAAAAAGGACTATGCTCCGTTTTAAAGAGCAGTTACACCTATAAAGGTAAATAATGCACATATGAGGGCATGTTTCAATTATTATTATTCTTATTAGTAGTAGTAGTAGTAGTAGTAGTAGTAGTAGTATTTTATGGAGATTTCCGCGGAGCAGAGAGGGAAAGAAGCGTGAGGGGTGAATGGCTTTGTCCAGCACGAACCAAAGTTTAAATTTATAAAAATATCTATGGACATTTTCTTTCTTTTTCTTTCTTTTTTTCTTTTCTTGTTTACTGAGTAATCTTTTCTGCCGGCCCCCGTGGTGTAGGGGTGGCGTGCCTACCTCTCGCCCGGAGGTCCCGGGTTCGATTCCCGGCCAGGTCAGAGATTTTTCTCTCGACCTGAGGGCTGGTTCGAGGTCCACTCAGCCTACGTGATTAAAATTGAGGAGCTATCTGACGGTGAGATGGTGGCCCCGGTCTCGAAAGCCCAGAATAACGGCCGAGAGGATGCGTCGTGCTGACCACACGGCCCCTCGTAATCTGGAGGCCTTCGGGATGAACAGCGGCGCTGAGCAGGCCAAAGCCCTTTCAAGGGCGTTAAGTGCCGTGGGGTTTGGTTTGGTTGGAATAATCTTTTCAAACCAACAATAACAAAAGCTTTAACAAGAAGGAAACTTTAACAAGAAATACAGGACAGCTTATTTAACTTACAATCAGGGGAGAAGGATTCCCATTTTAATACAAGTATATTAGTGAAAGTCAGGCCTTGTAAACTTACAAAGTATTGGGAATAGGCTAGCCTTTACAATTAAACTTCCATGGCCGACGAAAAACTTAAATGTTTAAAAACTTAAAAAAAAGAACAAAGTATTAAAGTCACTTTTACATCGAAGAGTCTCGAACCCTGCCAACAATTTTACATTCTTATACTTTACAATAACCCTTTATGGGCCAGCAAATTACCTTAAGCAGAATATACTTTCTGCTATTAAAAGCTTGACCAGTTTTTACACTTATATAATAGGAGAGCCACATATGAGGGATGGATCGATAGATCGAGATTTTTAACAGGAGCTGAAGCCCAAACTGAGAAAGAAAGCAAAGCTGCCTCCAGGTAGATCATATAAGTCTTCGCGGAAGTGGAAAGTAAGGGCTTCCACTATTGCTCATATCGTATCGGTACTAACAAGTGCAGGCAATGTGACAAAACTAGCATCAATGAATAGACATTAGTACCAAATGACGTGTGACCTTCAAAGTGACCTTCACTCCATAGTGTACCGGTATGTCATATAATCGATGACCACCACCACAACGCAAGAGATCTATAAACAGATACAAATATTTCGAAATTCCTCGTTGAGTTTAAGAAAAGCATGAACTATGGCCCTGACAAGCACTGATTGACTGGCTGACTAACATTGGCATGAGTAGGCAGTGTTGCCATTTAGACACAAAGTGACACAAAGTGACACAAAGGGTAGGACGCATGAATCAACGCCAGAGGTGGTTTGAGCGTACTGCGTGCCAAAAGGGCCATAAGTGTTCAAAAAATATTCACCCATACAGTACATTTAAAAATCCATGACAGAATTAGCATGCTTCTTGTAGAGCAAGATGTGAGGGGAATCTTTCAAGGTTCAAAACCAAATCATACATTTTTGGTCGAATTTCAGTTAAATTTAATTCGCGGCTATTCTTACTTGGAAATGTTCTCACAAAATATTAAATCCTATAGGCTATAGTCGATGACGCCTAACGTTGGGAGAGAAACATTACCACTTTCCCCTTCATTAATACTGGAGCTCAGAATTTGAGCGGTATTTGAAGTTGGTCGTGTTGGTAGATTTATTTGCAAGTAAAAGGACTCCTGTGGGACAAAATCCTGGCATCTTAGCATCTTTGAAAAGCAAAAAAGGTGACTGCAAGAAGGATCTCGGAATAATGAAATAAAGGCTAAGTTTGGGATAAACTCGATGGATGAAGCTGTACGCAAAAATTGGCTTCGATGGCGAGGTCATGCGAGATGAAGCTTCTTCTTCTTCTTCTTCTTCTTCTTCTTCTTCTTCTTCTTCTTCTTCTTCTTCTTCCACCGCTGTTCCCACACATGTGGGGTCACGGGTGCGAATTGTGTCGCACATGTGGATTTGGCCCTGTTTTTACGTCCGGTAGCCCTTCCTGACGTCAACCTTATTGCGAATTTCTGTGGTGGTTGGTAGTGCCGTGTGTTGTCTGAATATGAAGAGCAGAGTGTTCGGAAAAACACAAATACCTAATTCCGGAGCAAGAAGAATTATCATACGCGATTAAAATCCCCGAGACTCTTGGAACCGAGCTCCTTAACACTGACCATTCAGTCAAGGAGTCGGACGGTCATGTGAGGTGAATGGACGAGAATAAGACTCGGTCAAGGAAGATAAAAGAAGCAGAAGGGACCGAGACGACGATAGTTAGACTCGGTTTTCAATTATTTAATGATAAGAGGACACTGAGTTAGTTGCAAAGAGAGGTTTGTGGAGGCGTGTAGACATTTCCAAACTGAACGTTGAAAGGCATAACTGTCTATAATGAAGACGCAGTATGTATGTATGTATGTATGTATGTATGTATGTATGTATGTATGTATGTATGTATGTATGTAGGCAATTATTATTATTATTATTATTATTATTATTATTATTATTATTATTACTGAATATTTAATTTTCACGATCACTTTGTACTCAAAATAAACTTTTAACTTATTAGGCCGTGCTCATTAAATATACACTCACATAACAAAATGGACCGAATCTCAAATGAATAGCACGGTAAGGAAGAGGCCCAAAATTTGAATTTAAAAGATGTGTTGAAAAATCGGACATTTTACCAGCTAAGTATAAAGTCTGACCCTTCATGTGGGGTACCGTTAGAAATCCATTTCCGAGACTGATACGATGGTACCATAACGGTTGCTCTAAGGCGCTTAGAAACAAACTCACTCGGATCGAAATTGTAAGAATATCTTAATTTGCTACATATGGACTTCTGAATATAAATTCCGACCCATCTTGTCTATATCATCGAACAGAAACTCTTACGCCCGACATAATGGTACCATTGCGGTAAACTTAGAAGCAGTTTCTCACCTCTCCTCATCCAGTATTTTTTAATTTAGTGGTGTTTCAATTCTAATTTTAAGGATGGATCATTTCTCCATTTGTGCCGTAACTTTTTATTCTTTTGAAATGTATTGAAATATATAAATTGCCCTCTTTTCAATAAGTTGTCTTATGTTGCAGTGTACCATGAGCAGCCGGAGCGGGATAGTCTGAACGAGGGCTCTCCGGCAGCCGCTCCCTCGCCGGAGTCGCCGACCCAACGCAAGTTGCGCGGCAGCCGGTCACTGCTTGGGATTCTGCACTCCGGCCGCTCATCTGTAGCCAGCATGTTGGAACAATCAGAACCTTTGTGAGTACACCTCAGTTACCATTCGAGATAGAGCCATCTGAAAGTGCATATCTTGTCTTCTTGTATATCCCCGTAGACTAACATAGTTTATACCCAATACATTTTATTAGTGATTGATTAACATAGACACAGAAATTGCATGTTAGGCAACGAAGTTTTAAAATCAACATCCCTGCTAACAATTATTTAAATCAAAATATGTTTAAGTATTCATAGTGTTGCAAACGTCTGGCAACGACGCATAATGGTAGGAAGTTACAAGTATGTGCCATTTTAAGGCGGTCGTTGTAAAAGTAACATATTCTCATACCTTATCCCTAATAGTTTCGATGCATATTCAAATCATGTCCTCGAACATTCATTCTTTCTGAACATGTTTAAAGATTCATTCATTTATTCTTTTTCACTCGTAACTCGACGATACATATGGCCTCCTTGAGGAACATACAATTCTACAGTTTTAGCTCACTTTTAATTGTTCTGTACCTAAATCATCCTCTCCCTCTATCTGTCGCTCTCTATCGCAATATAATGGTGCCCAACACACATACCAGAAAAAGTGTTCATAGTTCCTCTGAGGCACGCAAAAGATCAAGACAACACTCAATATATTTGGAATATAGCTAGAATGGTCGCTCAACAAAACATGCCATGGCACTGCTATTTAGAACAGGACACTAACATTCGTCTGTCTGCCCGTGGAATATGCTTTAGCACAGTAGCTCCTAACGTGTTGGTTAAGTAACCTTCCAAAAATCAGTAATAAGCTCTTCGTTCCTACAAAATCGTGACAATTGGAATACACTGCCGAAAAAAAGCACGAAACATCCTCAAGGACAAGGTCACTTTATTCACAAGCGATGTGACATCAGTGCAGGAGTATGAAAATCCACAGCCTGTTTCCAGTTATTCGACCGGGTCAGGAATGGAATGAATGAAGCCCCATCTAGCGGCGAGGATACGAAATGTGTCGGCTGCCGAAGCCTGTCGCACTCCTCTGGGGCAATGATAAATGACTGACAGATGAAATGAAATGTTAATGGAGAGTGTTGCTGGAATAAAAGATGACAGGAAAAACCGGAGTACCCGGGGAGAAACCTGTCCCGCCTCCGCTTTGTCCAGCACAAATCTTACATGGAGTGACCAGGATTTGAACCACGGTATCCAGCGGTGAGAGGCTGAGCCACGGAGACTTACCATTGCAGGAGTATATGATTATAAATTCAGACCAAATGAAAAACACATGTCACGGTAAAGGGTGCCCAAACAGTACCTCCCTCTCGTGGCAATGCAGGCGTGTATGGCATCCTGCGGTAGATTATCCCAATCATCTTGCACCTTTTGATGCAATTCGGCAATGGCTCTAGCAGGCTTTGAAGAGCGCGTAAGTTCCCCCTGCATCATATCCCATACGTGTTCAATTGGCGAGAGATCCAGTGAACTTGCTGGCCACGTAGAGCACGTTGCGTCGCAGCATCTGTATGTGGACGTGCATTGTCCCGCCGAAAAAGCACCTCACATTCCTGTCGAAGAAATTATAGTAGCACAGGGACAACAAGCTGTAGCTCATGAGAAGAGGAATGTTTCCTTGCCATACAGCAACAGAGGAAGCAAAGCGCAACATTAAGTATCACTTGGGAGAAGACGTCGTATATGTCATTTGAGCGAATACACATACATCATTTCGGTGAAATTAGGCGAGCTTTAAGGTAACCCATGAGTGAAATTCAAAAGTCCTAAACTATCAAATCTACATTTTTCAAATTTATACCAAAGATGTAATATGATATCAGAAGACTGTTTATAAGTTTTCAATTCAGTAGCTTTAATGGTTCAGAAGATATGGTCAAATTACTTCATTTTTATGGGACGCCATAGAAAAAGTTCCTCGTATTGCAAATTTGATTTTTTTCAACTCCATATTTTGTCAACATGTTCATCAAACATGCACTTTTTAAAATTGCCTTTGATTTTAATGTGCTAATGATAGATAATCCACTATAATGTTTTTAATTTATGCATTCATAAATTTTTCCTTAAATTTCAGCAAAAAAAATAGTAATTTGAAAAAGAATAATTTTTTCCAGAAGAAAACTGTTCGCAATTTTAATCCATCATATATCTGTGAACTAATGTAGCAAGTTTCAACTGCCTATCTCAAAAACAGTAACGCAAGGGACATTTTATATGCAGAAAGGTACTGAAAATTTGAAGTATGAGAAAACAGCAATTAAAGATCTGCATGCACTACTCACTCTAAAATCCTCCTGGTACATATGTGGGGTCCTCAGATTTCTTTTTCTCCTGCTCTCCTGATGCTTTAGCAATGTTCTTCTTCTTTCTTTGGTCCTTTCCACTGGCAGAACCTCGCTTCTTGCATTCAAACACAATGCAAAGAAAATGTAAATGAAAACTAAGTGATGCATGGAGTGAAGAAGTGGGCTCCGCGAGATATTTAAATCGCTGCAGGGACTTTAACAGTGGCAGTTGCGGTTCGGCGATGCAATATTTCGATAGAAGAAGGCCTGGGGTATCTTATAACGTCAAAATCAAAATTTCAATTTTTTCATCGATTTTTACGAAAATTCACTCATGGGTTACCTTAAGCAGTTACCTTTTCTTTTACGTCGCACCGACGCAGATAGGTCTTACGGTGACAATGGGATAGGAAAGGCCTCTAAGAGTGTAAAGGAAGCGTAGCGGTAAGACCGGTTATAAGTTACAACAAAACACAGTTTGGAATGGACCTTTCATCTTGGCGCAAAGACTAAATACAGTCTTTTCAGTGCAAGGTTCGCTCGTTTTACGTTACTCACATATAGGTAGCGCACAGAATTATGATAATAATGATGATGCATATTGTTTAAACATCTAAGGTCATCGGCCCAGCAAACAGAGGACTAGCACTGTCAAATGGGTTGCGTGTCTCCATGAATTTTAAGAAGCTGGTGGCCACTCTGTATAGTAATACAGTATCTGTAAATTACAGACATGAACCACCTGGCTCCATGGCTAAATGGTTAGCGTGTTAGCGTTTGGTCACAAGGGTCCCGTGTTCGATTCCAGACAGGGTCGTGAATTTTAACTATCATTGGTTTATTTCACTGACGCGGGTGCTAGGTGTACGAGTATGTGTCGTCTTCAACATCATTTCATCCTCATCACGATGCGCAGTTCACCTACGGACGTCAAATCAAAAGACCTGCACCTGGCGAGCCAAACATGTTCTCAGGCACTCCCGGCACTAAAAAGCCATACACCACTTCATTACAGGCGTGTACCAGAAGTCTTACGTCATCCAGTGCAAAGTTCATACAGGGTCGACAAATAAATTCCCCTCTTACACAACTATCACCAGCAAGTTTCTCGACATTCGAATTGCTCTTTTGCCTGAAAATGAATGCGAATGTAGCAATTGTCAGTTATTACTGGCAGGTACCAGGATGGTTTCGCGGTCTAGCCATCGTTGCCTGGAGAATGAAACTCTTGGAGACGTTCTAGGACAGTGCGACCGAGGACCCGGCTCTAAAAAGCCAAACCCCACTTCATTACAGACGTATACTAGAAGTCTTACATCACTCAGTGCAAAGTTCATAGAGGGTCGACAAAGAAATTCCCCTCTTACACAACCATCACCAGCAAGTTTCTCGATATTCGAATTGCCATATTGCCTGACACCACTGACACCCACTGCCTTGGAAACGAAAACGGAATGTCAAGTGAATGAAGAGGTTTCGTCTCGTTGACCACGTGTTACCTCTTAATATGCAGGCCTTCGTGCTGAAGAGCGATTGCTTGGTAGGCCAAAACCCAGCAGGGCTCTAGCACTGTCGGAGTTGTTTTTCTTACTAATTATGGTCATTATTATGTTACTGTACTTGGTTGTTTTTCGGACAATGTTTCAGGGATGGTGGAGGACGGCATAGGGTTCAATTTGAGATAAGGAACCATATTCCGGAAACGATCGAGTCAGAAGTTAAGCAAAATTCTACTCATTTAAGTCCGTTTACCTGCACAAGTTTCACAAGCTGCTCCATTTACAACAAATGTTCGAAATGGCGTCCCTCTGCGTCTACGCAGGCATGGCTTCGTCGCACAAAGTTCTGTCGTACCCGTTGGAATATCGCCGGTGTCGTTTGAACAGCATGGCAGGCAGCGATAATTCTTGCCAAGAGATCCTCTTCAGTCTTGACAGGTGTCTCATACACACGGCTTTTCACTTGCCCCAACAAGAAGAAATCAAGTGGGGTGAGATCAGGTGAACGAGCGGGCCACGGAACAGGACTTCCCCTTCCTATCCACTTTGCAGGGAATGTCTGATCCAGGTGTACACGAACGCTCAGTCCAAAGTGAGGTGGAGCTCCATCATGTTGGAACCACATCCTTTGACGAAGGGCAAGTGGAATGTGTTCCAGGAACGTAGGTAGTACATCTCTAAGCACCACTGTGTACACTGCTGCATTTAGGAGGGGAGGAAGAAGAAACGGGCCTGCTACGTAATCATTGACTATGCCTGCCCACACGTTGACTGAATGTTTGTGCTGATGACTCTTGACGACCAGGGATTCTCATCGGCCCAAACATGACTATTGTAATTATTTCATATTCCGTCTCCAGTGAAACAGGCTTCATCTGTGAAAAATCACATACGCAGGAAAGTGAGGATCGACTGCAAGGTGCTGCAAGGCACATTGGCTGAACGCGACTCAAGGTGCGAAGTCAGCAGGACTCAAAGCCTGCAATTTCTGTGGATGGTAGGGGTGTAGCTGCATTTCACGTAATACTCACCACACAGTCATATGCGAGACATTTATTTCTCGAGCAAATGCTCGCATGCTGATTGGAGGCGCCTCATCCACGCGAGCAAGCACTGCATCTTCTTAGTTGAAAGTCCGTGTAATTCATCGTCCTCCTCGGTCATTGTACTGTGATCGACGCGCAGGTCACCTAAGGGTGTCACATAGAAAGACCTGCCCTGGTGAGCCGAACCCGTCCTGGGATATCCCGGCACTAAAAAAAGCCATACGACATTTCATTTCATTGTACTGTGGTACCAATTGCCCTGTTTCACTTAATCGTTGGAACAGTCGTGGAAACACAGTATGAGCCGGATGTCTCCTACGTGGATATTTGGTTCTGTACAACCGTTCAGCTTCTCTGCTGCTTCCATTTGCTTGCCCATACACGAACACCATATCTGCAAGTTCCGTAACCGAGTACAACTCCATTTGCATAGCGCTGATCAACGCACCGCTTCAACACAGACTGAAGCCTACGATACAGGCATCGCACACCGATCACGTCAGCACACAGAACGCCATCTGCATTGGAGTCGTTGAGTTATTATCCTAGCCTTTTCTGCTCGTCGGGATTGTCTCTCCTATTGTACTCTTGACACATGTAATGTACAGTCGGAGGGATTAGACCGATTTTTGCTTTAACTTTTGACTGCCGGCCGCCGTGTGGTGTAGTGGATACGATGTTGGTCTACTATTCCCAAATTAACGGGCTAAAATCCGACTGTGGTTGGTAGCTTTTAAGGGTGTTACGGTGACCACCCCATGACCCTGGGACGAAATTTCGACATCGCGGCGTCCGTTAAGAACGGACGGACATTGAATAACTTGGATTATTAATCACTTCTGACTCGAATGTTTCCATTCTACGGTTTCTTATCTCAGATAGATCCATTTGCCATCGTCCATCATCCCTGAAAGTTTGTAACATCATCACGGAGACACTCTGTAAAGTAGGAACTCAACTCACATAAGCTGTACCATCACATTCATCACCATCCTTTTCCAAAAGCACTTTCAATTTTATAAACATAACCTCACTCAGCGCTGTTACAATGTTTACAAAATCACACTAACTAACTGTTGAAATTAAACATTTTAGGTGCCTAACAGCAAAGTCAGCAATCTGCACTTCTGAGAACATAGAAGCACTGCGTTCTCTTTGTTGCTCTCTTTCAGTGTGTCAAGTTATAAGATTGTTTGTTTGTAATTGTTTACATGACTGTTGATATCGTAAACGTGGCCATGGGACCTCCATTTTCACATAGAATCCGAACCAGTGGGACATGATACTTCATTTCAAAAATCCCACATGGATTGGCTGAGATTCGAATCGCGACCGCCTTGTTTAGAACCAGTGACTATGCCGCATGTCTATACTAGTCCTTGTACAAAATTATACAGCAATAAAGAAAAACGCCGTACGTGGTTTGCATTAAAAACCGGGATTAGAAGTAAAGGCAATCTTGTTTCTGGTCTTTCTCCAATTACTGGGGTTCGGCACTTTCAATGGATTTAGCCCAGTTTCACGGCCACATGCCCTTCCAGGCGCCAACTCTACGTGAAGGGAGGTATTCAAAATAGCGTGTTTCTGTAGTAGTTTCTAGTGCGATATGTCAAGTATATATATATATATTTTTTACAATCTGCTTTACGTCGCACCGACACAGATGGGTATTACAGCGACGATGGGATAGGAAAGGGCTAGGAGTTGGAAGGAAGCGGCCGTGGCCTTAATTAAGATACAGCCCCAGTATTTGCCTGGTGTGAAAATGGGATACCACGGAAAACCATCTTCAGGGCTGCCGACAGTGGGGCTCGAACCCACTATCTCCCGGATGCAAGCTCACAGCTGCGCGCCCTGAACCGCACGGCCAACTTTCCCGGCCATATATAAATAAAGATAAAATATAAGACGAACACAAACACCGAGTCTCTGAGGAAGAGGAATTAAACATACGCAGTTAAAATCCCCGATTCGGTCGGGAATCGAACGCGGGGCCCTCTGAGCCGAAGACCATTACACTGTTCATTCAGCCGCCAAAGAGTCAGACAAACAAAGACAGCAATATCCATGATAAATTTTAGTAATCTGATAAATAAATCTGGATAATGGCCAGCCACAGGCACCCATTTCATCGTATGACTAACTTCCATTCGCTGCTTTCTTTACACCAGGGCCTCTCAAACGCCCAAACTCTCACGCGTGTAAACTAAAGCGCAGAGGTCCTGTGCACAGTGCATCGGTCCCACTCGGCTCAGCTCAGACCAGCACGACTCGGCTAAGCTCGGCTCAACTCGGCTCGAATTTGGAGCACTACGGAGCAAGTGAGGAAGAGGGAGACATGCGGAGCGAGCGAGACAGGCGTGGGGAAAGAGAGAGACAGCGTTATTGCTCCAAATCGAGGAGTGAGGGTCTGCACTCTGGTCAACCAAGTGAAGTCGTCTTTTGCACCGTGCACCCATTTCATCGTACGACTAACTTCCATTCGCTGCTTTCTTTACACCAGGGCCTCTCAAACGCCCAAACTCTCACGCGTGCAAACTAATGCGCAGTTTCAGATATACTTTTTTCCAGAGATTCGTGTTATTCAAATTACTGTTGCACCCATAGCTTTCAACGTAGTAACGAAAAGAAAACTGTCTTGGCTCTAGATATAAAGCTACACTTTTCTCTGTACAATAAACCTGTATGCCAGTGAATTCCAATATAACGCTTCACAACTGAGGACACACTTCATAGCTTTAATTTTTTCTTCTTCTTACTCTTCCTCTACCGCTTTTCCCCACTACTGCGGGGTCGCTGGTGCTGTGTCGCGCATGAGGATTTGGCCCTGTTTTACGGCCGGATGCCCTTCCTGACGCGAACCCTATGCGGAGGGACGTAGGCCTATTCACTATTACGTGTTTCTGTGGTGGTTGGTAGTGTGGTGTGTTGTGCTGTATGAATGCGAAGGCGAAAGTGTTGGGACAAACACAAACCCCCAGTCCCCGAGCCAGAAGAATTAATCAGACGTGATCAAAATCTCCGATGCGGCCGGGAATCCGACCCGGGACTCTCTAAACCGAAGACCTCAACGCTGGCCACTCAGCCAAGGAGTCAGACTCTTCATAGCTTTAATATTCGTTGTAATTATACCACTACACTTTCTTCAGGTTGAGCACTTTATTTGAAATTCGAGAGGAATTCGTGGACGTATAAGTTACTCCCGATACCCGGCAACAAATTTTGTGACATCAGAGTGACTATCTAATAAAATGCTGATTATTTGCCTGTCTACCATCCCTCTGGATTTTCTAGCTCCAACGTTTCAAAAATAGTTCATTCACCCACTGAAAATGTACATTGTTTGCTCCTGATTTATGGCCAATGGCCATGAGATAGAATTTATTTACAGTTCGTAAAAATCCATTCGTTGTTAGTGGTGTGGGTTACTGCAGTCACGTCCTAGTTCGTGAATCGTGGGCAAAGGCCGAGTGGCCAGGTAAGTGGTCCTGAGAGTCGGGATATCAGCTACTACGGAATAGGAGTGGGTACCTCGTACATATTCTGAGTCATCGCCCTCCTTGTGCTCAGGTAGCTAGAAAACTGGTGGTCCCTAGCCCGTTAGAGAAAATATTCTCTCCTGAGACTATGTGTAAGTAGGGTAGCATCCTACTTCACAGAGAGCACGCTCAGAACGTAAGCAGTCCCACTTCCATTTGATATTCGAAGGACTCCTTGGAAACAACTTCGCGAACGAAATGAAATTCGATGGGGAGGCATCAATATTAATGGGTATTATGGAAGTAGGGAAGTACAACTGGCTGAGTCAGAAAAGAGGATGTGTCTGGCTGTGTGAGTAGGAATAATATTCAGATAAGGACAGATAACAAGGAAGAGATGAGAGATTATGAAGTGTTCTTAACAGGTGTTAGAAAGGGAAGGGCAGGGTGTGGGATGGGACTGTTCAACAGGATACTATTGCACGTAAAACAGTTTCTGTTAGACACGTGAATGAGCGAATGACGTGGGTAGATTTAGAAGTTGGCGTAATTAGGACGAAAATTGTCCCAGTTTATTCACAATGAAGATGCAGATGAAGGATGAAGTTGACAAGTTTTATGAAACACTGAGTGACACCATAGTCAGGGTCAACAGCAAGGATATGATAGTGCTAATGGGAGAATTCAGTGTGAGAATTGGAAATGAAACTGAAGGATATGACAAAATGTGGGGAAAATATGGAAGTTAATAGGAATGTGAAGAGTTTATTGGAATTCTGTGCTAGTATGGGATTATCAGTTACGAATACATTCATCAAGTATAAGGCTATACATCGCTGCACATGGGAGTGTAGGAGCACTAGATCCATAATAGACTATATCATAATCGACTTTGAATTCAGGAATTCTCGTAGGAATGTGCCGGTATTCCGGAGACCTTTTGATGAAACAGACCACCACCTGTAGTCAACTAACTATTTCTAGGCCTAGGATAGACAAAATGATATCTGTCTGCAGAGGAATAATGGTAGAAAATCTCCAGGACAAGAAAATCAGAAGTAAATAAATATGATAAGTGAAAAGTTCCAAACAATAGACAGTAAGCAGGTTTATGATTGGGTGGCATACATGCATGGTGTATTAGGAACAGCATTGGAATGCCTAGGAACAACTGTGTGTAAACAAGGGAAAAAGCGAACATCCTGGTCGAATGATGAAATGACTTTCTCTTAAACAATCACCACCGCCGCCGAATGATGAAATGAGAGCAGCATGTAAACGTAAAAAGGAAGGTGTATCATAAATGACTCCAAACAAGGACTGATGTAGCTGTATGTAGGTGAGCGAAACTGAGAGATACAAATAATAGGTGAATCCGAGAAGAAGTTACGGGAAGATTTCGGTAATTACCGGGAAAAGGAAGGTCAAGTGGGAGGAGAACCTTTCTGGACAGTAGTAAAGGATTTTAGAAATGCAGGGAAAAAGCAAATTAATAGGGTTTTGGGTAAATTAGGTGAATTCATAATAGACCCCAGGGAATCGCTGGACAGGTGGAAGGAATATTCTGAAACTCTTCCGAACATTAATGAAATCTCTCTGGTGAGATCGCGAACAGCCGAACTAATAGGGAGGAATACAATGATGTTGGTGAAATTACGTTTGAGGAAGTGGAAAGGGTGGTAAATAAACTCCATTGTCATAAATGAGCAGAAAGAGGCAAAATCAGACCTGGAATGGTGAAAATAGTGGGAAAGCGGAGTTGAAATGGTTTCATAGGGCAATGATTAGCATGGAATGTTAGTAAAGTACCTTGTGATTGGACGAAAACAGTAATAATTGCACCTGTCTATAAACAAAGGAACAGGAAGGATTGCAACAACTATCCAGGTACTTCATTGATCAGTATTCACTGGCATTTTGGAAGGGAGAGTGCGATCAGTGGTTGAGAGTAAATTGGATGAAAACTCGTGTGATTTCAGACTACAGAGAGGCTGTCAGGATCAGATCTTCAGTATGCGCCAGGTAATTGAAACGTTCTACCGGAGAAATAGACAGTTACGTTTACGCTTCGTAGATCTAGAGAAGGCATAGGGCAGAGTACTGAAGGAAGAGAAGTTAGCCTTATTGGGGGATAATGGAATTAAGGGTAGATTATTAAAAGCAATCAAAGGCATAGTAAAATAACTTCTTGGTTCAGGAGTTGATATGGATCATCTGTCCAGCTCCATGACTAAGTGGTTAGCGTGGTGGCACTTGGTCCAAGAGACCCCGCGTTCGATTTCCGGCCGTGTCAGGGATTTTAACCTTCATTGGTTAATCCCGATGGTTCGTGGAGAGCGTGTGTATGTGTGTGTATGTGTGTGTGTCGTCTTCAGCTTTAGAATTCATCATAGGTAGGGCCCCATTCTCACAGACGCACAGGCCGCTTATCAGGCGTCAGCTCGAAAGACCTGTCTCTTCGGAGGCCACACGCTATTATTATTATTATTATTATTATTATTATTATTATTATTATTATTATTATTGCTTTATTTCTAAAAAATTAAGTGGTTCTCTCAGTTGTAGACGGCAAAACATCACGATCTTACAATTTTCGGCAATTATGCACAGTCCTTTTATCACTTTTCGCGTTGGCATGTTTATAGAAAATCTTATTATGCTAATTTAATTGTGGTCAATATGTCAAGGTGGTAACTGCACTCAGTATTTCTAATCGTTTTACTTATTTGCTTATTTACATATTTACTCATTTTGTTTTGTACCAAGTTGCCGACCAAGAGAAACTAATTCGATAGATCGATTTAATTCGAAGATTACTTCAAATCTTCTCCAGCTGATGTGAACGGCGCATTGATGCAAGCTGCACGGTGAACTTTGAAGTCAGTTATATTTGCCGGACAAGATAGAAATGTACCAATAATTTTTTTAAACAGTCTTTAAATTACTGGCTGAAAGCCTGAAGTCTAATATCTTGGAACTTGAAAATTATACCTAAAAGAATTGAATCTCAGGTTGGGAATACAAAACTGGAACAGGTAGATCATTTCAAGTATTTAGGATATGCATTCTCCCAGGACGGTAGTACAGCATAGTAAGTGAGATTGAATCAAGGTGCAGCAAATTTAATACAATGAGATCGCGCTTGCGATAGCTTCCGGGCGAAACTATCTTTACACCGGTCTGTTTTCATACCAGCTTTGCTTTGCGGGAGTGAAAGCTGGGTGGAGTCAGCATATGTCATCCATAAGTTAGCAGTAACAGTCACGAAATCAGTGAGAATTATCGGTGGTACAAATATGTAGGAACAGTGACAGGAGGGTACTCGGAATGAGGAGATAAAGGCTAAGCTAGGAATGAATTCGGTTGATAAATCTGTATGCATACACCAGCTTCAGTGCCGAAGTCGGTATGAGGCGAATAGAGGAGGATAGAAGAATAATGGCTGAAACATGGAGGGTAAGAGAAGTAGAGGGAGATCAAGACGACCAAGTTTCTAATGATTTAAAAAGAGGTGTGGAGCTAAATGTGGCTAAACATATAGAGGATTGTGAAGGCAGTTTGAAAATTCACAGAGGCTTTCAGACTGAACGCTGAAAGGTATAACAGTCTATAATTATTATGTATGTATGTATGTATGTATGTATGTATGTATGTATGTATGTATGTATGTATGTATGTATGTATGTATGTATGTATGTATGTATGTATGTATGTATTATATGAAAATTCTGTAGATATAAATGCTTTGTTACACATATTTCACTTGTTTTCTAGAATATGCACGTGGATGTTTCGATTTCAGTTGCCACCTATGGGTGCTACTCAGCTCTCTGTACGGCAAGCTGGTGGTGGTGCTCATGCTAGCCTTCTGTCTCACCGAGGTCATGGACAACAACATCAAACTCCTCAGCCTACAGGTGAGTAAAATTTCAGGAAATAATCGTCGAACGTACAGGCCTAAATGTTAAAATGTTAAAAGTAAAAAATACCAAACAAACCTGTTTTGAGAAGTAGAACATAGTTCAGCAATCTAGAGTTAAACATTTCTTCTGCAATCATCGGGGTGAATTTCTTCTGCAGCCCTGAAGATGGCTTTCCGTGGTTTCCCATTTTCACACCAGGAAAATGCTGGGACTGTACCTTAATTAAGGCCATGGCCAGTTTCTTTCCACTCCTAGCCCCTTTCTAACCCATCGTCGCCATAGACCTATCTGTGTCGGTGCGACGTAGACCAAATTGTAAATATATCTGATGTTCATAGCTCACCTGGAATAATTAACTATCACAGTGGGCCTTTTTCTTTTTTGTTACGAATGTGGATCTTTTCATCAAAAGTTAATGTATAAATTTCTCAGTGGCTTTTTGAAGCTAAAAATCAAGATGACACTGCATATATTCTATTATACCCCCTTGCTCAAGTATATCCTGGAATTAACGAGAAAGGACATCTGGAAACTCTAAGCAGCAAAAACAAAGTTCCTACGGATCATGCTCCAGAAAGGATAATGTTAGGAACGAAAACTCCGAGAAGAGGTTGGAATGGGAGATTCTCTACAACAAAGAATCCAGAAGGCAAGAATAAAGTGGTTTGGCCATGCGAAATGGATGAGTGCAAACAGGACTGCATGAAGGGAATATGAAAGAGAAGTAAAAGGAAAAAGACCATAGGGCAGACCTAGAGAAAAATGGACATTTACTGTAGTTACGAAGGAAGTAGTGTTGAGAGGAGAAGATACGGAGAGGGTTATAAAATAATAATGGTTCATGGACATACCACACCCGAGCAACTGGAGTTGGTGAACTATAATGATGATGATTTATGTACTGTAAGAATAGCTTTTATTTTTCAATGTATTTCAATATAAATTTGTAATATTATGTAAATTTATATTTATTTATATATTTATTTATTTATAATTGCTTACGTGGAATTTTAACCTTAAAAACACCATTTTTCAACATCAAAATCTAATATACGTTACAACCACGCCGTACAGACCATGGACGGCCTTGGAGGAGTAGTTATAATCTCAGCCCTAAATGGGATAGAGTGGTTAACTCGGGAAATTCGTTACCCACGTCCTTCGAGTGAACGGAGCACTCCTATAGCCTTCCGCTTAAGCTATGTAGGTCCTAGCATGAAATGACTGGAATTCAAACTACAGCCACCGTGGTCAGAAGTAATGTTTCCACTGAGCTTCACACTTACCATGTCTAATTCTACTCGGCCCTTTCTCCAATTAATTAGGGTCGACATTTAACATGTATTTCGTCCAGTTTTACGGCCAGATTCCCTTCCTGATGAGGGGGAGTGATGTATTCACTATTTATTATTATTACTAGCTGTAGGAACTGGCCCTGCTCGGGCACTTTCTTTGAATGTTTAATTTTAGGATTTGTATTCACTGTTTGAAGTGATTTTTATTGTAGATTTCTTTACTGTAACGTTGACTGATGGTTCACGAATCATTTTGTAAATTGAGATATTGTTATGCATATGTTTGAGATAATAATTTCCAGTTAAACTATTTCCTTGTGGCAGCCCTGATTGTCAGGTAAGTATCTGATCGTTTCAAACAAATAATAAAAGTACAACAGTCAACATCGATCTGCATTTAGGGCAGTCGCCCAGGTGACAGATTCTCTATTTGAAGTTTTCCTAGCCTTTTCCTACTAAGTTTCCTAGTAAGTTTTCGCCTCACGCAATAGATATGTACACGATTCCATCTGTCACTGGGACTGTCACCAATCTGGCTAGGGACCCCGAAAACTGTCCACTCAACACAAATATACCTGTCATTTTCAATAAATTCTTGCTCACACCTTCTCAACCCCCGTACCGATGGAGGCTGAACTTGGACTTAAACGGCATCCAGAATGTCACAATGTCACCAATCTGGCTAGGGACCCCGAAAACTGTCCACTCAACACAAATATACCTGTCATTTTCAATAAATTCTTGCTCACACCTTCTCAACCCCCGTACCGATGGAGGCTGAAATTGGACTTAAACGGCATCCAGAATGTCACAATTCATCTCAGCGACTCCGAAAGCCATACATTCGAACTAATAACGGTCGTTTTCACTTATTTTTACATATTAATCCCTCTCCTAGGGGCGCTAGTGGTGTCTTACCCTCACAGTATTCTTTTTTTTCTTTTCAGATAGCAAATCATGTTTGTACCAAGTTTGGTTGAGAAATATGCTGCAATATACATGCATGCATACATACATACATACATACATACATACATACATACATACATACATACATAATCTCGGGCATTTTTGGACATTCATTTCTCACCCCCTATGAGGATGGGGCTAAACTTTGACCTAAAAGACATCGACTCAGCGACCCCGAAAATGATGGACTCGACACTATTTTCGTTTTTTAATTATTATTATTTATGAGACACGCCGTTCCCACTCCCACCCTCAGGGGATGGGTGGCTTACCCCCACAGTATTTGTCTCCAGATAACAAATCAGAAGTGTACCAAGTTTGGTTGAAATTTCTCCAGTGCTTTAAGACATGTGGAAAGGTACTTCATAAAACATGGTGGCGTGTTCCCATGCTTCTATGCAGTATACAGCTTTTCTTAACGGACTATCATGATACAGAACAGGCCGTTGACGCCTAGTGACAATCTGTCCAGCAAGGTCGATCCAAATCTTCGTGCAGCTTTGTAATGAAATTAATTATATAAAATCACTCATCATAAAAAACTACTATCGGATTTCGTTCAAACCTCTCCGGAATAATAAGAACAAATTGTGAAATTTTCAGCGAAATCGACCCAGTAGTTTTTGAGTCCACTCGAGACGAACAAACAAAAATATTATTTTTATATATTTTATTATCATCATTATTGTTGTTATTATTATTATTATTATTATTATTATTAGTATTAATTTTATTATTATTTGCTATTAGCTGCACGTCGCAGAGAATGCATTTATTTATTTATTTATTTATTTATTTATTTATTTATTTATTTATTTATTTATTTATTTATTTATTTATTTATTTATTTATTTATTTATTTATTTATTTATTTATTTATTTATTTATTTATTTATTTGCGTTTCCAGAACACTGTCACAAAGAGGTTGATTGGTATTTTTCGTCAATTTCGACAACCTCAAGAGTTTGGAGAACAATTAAATAAAAATGAACTAGAATATCTTGGCTGAGTACTCCACACAGGCCTGAAAGAGTGGATGTAGTCTTGTGATTAACTTGTTCACAACGAAGTCATCGATATTCAGAAAAAGAGAACAGTAGGAGAACTTTTCTCTTAAAAACATGTGAAATAAATAGTTGAGAAGTTTAGGAACCTACTCACTCCAACTCAAAGAAAGTAAATACAGAGTTCAGAAAAATTAGAGGAACATGTTTTGTAACGTCTGGTATGTGAACGTTAATTTGGTAGATAGGGTTCCAATGGTCGTAGAGCATACCTTGAGACCTTAGCTACTCAGGATATGTCAAATCGAAGTTATACTCCATCTGTAGGCCTAGCCATACATTAAACTGTCAGGTGACCCCTCAAAACAAAGTGATTAGCGGTGCTGCGTGTGTCGTTGTGAGATACACAGACTACTGCGGTCGTTTGAGCACGTTGTGCATAAACCAGCACATCCCATGAGACATCTTAACGAGGTTCAAGTCACAAGAGCCGTCAATTTGATCCAGGAAGGATGGACTTTTCGTCGTGTTGCTGTGGATCTCAATGTCTCTCCGTCAGTTATTCAACGCTTGTGGAATCGCTACAGTGAGATAGGCCAGTTCACAAGGAGGGTTGGACAAGGTCGTGAACGCATGACAACCCCACAGGATGACCGATATCTGACCATCTGTGCGTTGCGGCGTCACTCAGCAACTGCCAGAGAACTGCAACAAGACCTCAGGAGGGTGACTGGAGTCACGATGTCTGACCAGAAAGTAAGGAACAGGTTAAGAGAAGTGTCCTTACGACCCAAACGTCCTTTTCGAGTGCCCCGTTTAACGCAGCAACATTGCGCAGCTCGCCTTCTATTTGCCCGTACACATGTCAACTGGCAACTTCGCCAATGGAGACCTGTGTTGATCACTGACGAGTCCAGGTTTCCCCTGACACAACGTGATGGACTTCAACGTGTATGGGGACGTCGTGATGAGCAGTACATGCCAAATGTTGTCCAAGAAAGCGACCGATTCGGACAAGATTATGTGATTGTGTGGGGTGGCATCAGTATTGATGGGCGTACGGATCTTGTCGTCGTCCATGGTAATCTTACTACTGCGGGGTACATCGAGCGGATACTTCTACAGCATGTGTTGGTTGCTATATACGGTGTTGGCCCTGAATTCGTACTCATGCACGACAATGCCAGGGCTCATGTGGCGCGCATCACCAGAGCTGTTTTGCGAGAACTGGACGTTCAAGAGATGGAATGGCCAGCAGTGAGTCCCGACCTTAAACCCATCGAGCATGTGTGGGATAGGCTTGATAGAAGTGTTCGTGAGCGTCTTGTTACACCACAGACTCTCCAAGACCTCGAGCAGGCTCTCATTGAAGAATGAAACCTGATATCGCAACGTGACCTCCGTCGACTTATACGGAGCATGCTGTGTAGGTGCCAAGCTGTGATAAATGCTCGTGGAGAACATACACCATACTGAAGCTCTCCAACTGTGATAAAAATCCACCCTGGAGTACTGTTATCACTTTGTTTTCGCCCCTATTTGGACTTTTCCGTTTGTATTCTGAAAATGAACGCGAATCCATCGATGTTCTTTTGTATACTTCAACGGTAAAGAATAAATGTTTAGATGGTAATATTCCTGGGTGTGAGGTATTGTTTTGTGGAGAATGGCATACGTTCAAAAACACATTCCCCTAATTTCTTGAACCGTATACTAACAGTCTTACAAAGCTGTGATTATGATTCCAGAGCTGCCGTTAGTTTAAGAAACGCTCTTGCGACACGGGAACTGTACTCCCAGGGCCACTACCAGGATTAAAATATTCCCATTTTCCTGTTTCTCTTCTCCACTTACTCCGAGAATCATTAGATTTGGACATGACTTATTTGTACTCGGTAACAACCAACATCACTATTCCCATAGGTCAACAGTCTCACGGAATATACTCGCATACAATATTCAATCAATTGCCTATGGGCTCGATTAATACGTAAAAAGAATAACCTCATCTCCTTAACTTATCCATTCATACTTAGGCATAGGCACAATTCCCCTCCCATCTCCTACATATTCACATCCTTTACCCACCTCCTTCTTCCGTCACATCTCCTCAACCCGCCCGCATCTCTTGGCCAGAGAGAGGGCGTTACCCTCTAGGTGGCCCGCCCCACCCCTTCAGGGCGGGGAATGAAAGCATTGTTAAAAAAAAGAATATTGGTGTACAGGCTTCTCAGTCTTCAATAATCCAGCGTTTCGCTCCAGTATGGCAGCGGGTTTATCACCTGTATTGCCACGTCTTTCCAAAACCCTGAATAGTAGACTACACTGTTGAGACACCACTGCAAACATCCTTTGTAGCACAACGCAGTGACAGTGCACTAGGGGAGATAAGTATATTCAGTTACTAGAAATGCCTGCCTAGGCTTTCACAAACAAACAGAGTATGGCTCCGGTGTATGGGACCCTCACCAGGAC
The DNA here is from genome assembly GCF_040414725.1 of Anabrus simplex. Classification (NCBI taxonomy): domain Eukaryota; kingdom Metazoa; phylum Arthropoda; class Insecta; order Orthoptera; family Tettigoniidae; genus Anabrus; species Anabrus simplex. Next base: position 144,835,351 of record NC_090267.1, on the reverse strand, counting down.
TACTTGATACGAGAACTGGAAAACACTCAAAGGAAAGGAGCACGATTGGTTCTGGGCAAAGGAGTAGTGTTACAAATGTTGCAAACTTTGGACTGGGAAGACTTGGGAGTGAGGAGACGAGATGCTCGACTATGTGGTATGTTTCGAGCTGTCAGTGGTGAGTTGGCGTGGAATCTTGAATGACATAAGTAGAAGAATACGGTAAGCGTAAGTGGAGCTTTTTAAAGTAGGAGACATCATAATATGAAGATAAAGTTGGAATTCAAGAGGAGAGACTGGGGCAAGTATTCATTTATAGGACGACGAGTAATGAATTGGAATACATTTTCAATTATTTCGATAAATTTCCAAGTTCGTTGAAAATATTTGTGAAAAAACGAGGTACACAATAAATTATAAATAAATATAAATATGATGTAAACAATTGAAAGGTAATCTGCCACCTGAGCAACAGCCCTACTAAATGATTAATTTGAACAAAACAAAACAAAAAACGCTGATTTACGGTTTATATTGATATTCTCTTTCGGTGCAACAAATTATGGTTTCCGACTGGAAACACTTTTTTTAACGAACTCGAAGTCATAAAGTTTAATTTAGATTGTAAAACTGCTTGTGGGGTAAAGAATCCAGGTTCAGACCTGCCGAAACGCAAGCCAGTGCAATTTACAGAGGTATAAAAAAGGTCATGGGTAACGAATTAACTGGGCTCGTGGTGAGTGAATGATTACCTCCCAAGTTTCACGTACACACAGTGCCGCTAATAGGTTGTATCCCCCTGAGGCGGGCGAGTAATTGACAGCTAAAAGCGATCTCTCCATGACGATGTTTCTCCTAACTGTCAGAGAACTGATCGAGGAAGATAAAGAACAGGAAGGTACTGAAGCGGCTATTCTACGTGTCATTTCCCTCCTCTCGGATATTGCACATTCACTCCAAGCAAATCCTACGATATTTAGGTCATCTCGGGCTCCTATTCTAGACCACAGAAGTAAAAATCAGGGAAAAGTTTAAAAACATCATAGCTAGCTTCTTGCATAGCAGTTGAACTTCATTCACCAATCATTGTATATGGAATTTTTGAATCGCAAAGTAACAGATTTTGTGGTTTGAATCTCACCCTAAATAACAGATTTAAAATTTTGCAACAAAATTGACTAGACCAAAATATATCTCAGCTTCTGTAGGATCCTTTAAAACGTAGGCTTATACGTGTCATGGCACCGATAGCGTCACGACGCTCAGGAATGAGCAAAACGGCCAAAGTTGATCATTTCACAAACACCTTCTTGAAAATAATTTGCAGTGAAGCTTATGAAAAATATATTGTTAATCGTATTTATTATACAGCAAACTCCCGATTATCCAGTTTACGAGCTATCCGTGCACCACCGAGGCTTATTGCATTCTTTTCATTTATTTTTGTTACGGCCTTTTGAATACCTGGAATCCGCGCGCTTGACATTCGAGCACACTCTCAACTGCAGTTAGTGTGCTGAAGGATTGCTTTGTTCGAGAACTGAATACCAAACAGTGTACTGTAAAGCAGTCATGGCTACCAAGCAAAAGAAAGTGGCTTTAACTTTAAAACAAAACCTTGAATTAATTGAAAAGTTCGAGAAAGGAGAATCAGTAAAGAAATTAGCGAATGATTATGGGCTTTATACTTCTGCATCGATACCTCAAGTATTTTACAATCAATCAATCAATCAATCAATCAATCAATCAATCAATCAATCAATCAATCAATCAATCAATCAATCAATCAATCAATCAATCAATCAGTCAATCAATCAATCAATTAATCAATCAATACTGATCTGCCTTTAGGGCAGTCGCCCAGGTGGTAGATTCCCTATCGGTTGTTTTCCCAGCCTTTTCTTAAGGGGACTCGGAATTGAGATTTAGGGACACAAAATCAATTTTCGTATTTTAAAACTAAAATTACCGAGCTCGATAGCTGCAGTCGCTTAAGTGCGGCCAATTTCCAGTATTCGGGAGATAGCAGGTTCGAACCCCACTGTCGGCAGCCCTGAAAATGGTCTTCCGTGGTTGCCCATTTTCACACCAGGAAAATGCTGGGGCTGTACCTTAATTAAGGCCACGGCCGCTTCCTTCCCACTCCTAGCCCTTCCCTGTCCCATCGTCGCCATAAGACCTATCTGTGTCGGTGCGACGTAAAGCAACTAGCAAAAAAAAAAAAAACTCTGGAATCCCAGCTTTAAAATGGTACATACCTCACTTTCCTATGCTAAGTGGAAGTATTTATATTTTTTTAAATAGCTCATGCATGTAAAGTAGTAAGTCAGCTGTTAGCCATCATGGCTGACGGAATTAAAATACTCGTAGCACTTCCTGAAATCGGTGGTTTGATAACTGGAAAGAAGTACACCCATCCACACTGCCTCCCTCTTGCTGGGATGGAAATAATAAAGCCAGTTTTTCTGAGACTTAGCACACCCTGATCTGCTGTAAAAAATATCTGCAAATACGGACACAAAACCCAACATTTTTAATTGTGTGCGCTTCAGTAACTAGTCAAGGTACATCTCCTAAACACACAAAAATTTCATACGTCTGGCATGGGTATTTTTTTTAGAAAAGGTACATCAAACATTGATAATTTAGTATTGTAGGGATAGGGCATTCCGAATCCCCTTAAATGATTGCAAAGAAATTGGAAATTTATTGAACATCTCCCTTGGTAAGTTATTCCAATCCCCAACTCCCCTTCCTATAAACGAATATTTGCCCGAATTTTTTTCTTGAATTCCAACTTTATCTTCATTATTGTTCCTGCTTTTAAAGACACCACTCAAACTTATTCGTCTACTAAAGTCATTGCACGCCATCTCTCCAGTGACAGCTCGAAACATACCACAAAGTCGAGCATCTCATCTCCTTTCTCCCAGGTCTTCCCATTCTAAACTTTACAACATTTACGTAACGTTACTCTTTTATCGGAAATCACCCAGAACAAATCGAGCTGCTTTTCTTTAGATTTCTTCCAGTTCTCGAATCAAGTAACCCTGGTGAAGGGCCCATAAACTGGAGCCATACTCTAGTTGGGGTCTTACCAAATACTTATATGCCCTCTCCTTTAAATCGAGCTTCTTTTCTTTAGATTTTTTCCAGTCCTCGAATCAAGTAATCCTGGTGAAGGTCCATAAACTGAAACCATACTCTAGTTGGGGTCTTACCAGATATTTATATGCCCTCTCCTTTACATCCTTACTACAACCCCTAAATACCCTCATAACCATGTGCGGAGATCTGTACACTTTATTTGCAATCCCATTTTTGTGATTAGCCCTTCCCTAATATTAACATCTAGATACTTACAGTGATCCCCATAAGAAACTTTCACCCTATCAAAGCAGTAATTAAACTGAGAGGAAATTTCCTATTATTGAAACTCACAACCTACCGGGCGAGTTGTCCGTGCGGTTTGGGGCGCGCAGCTGTGAGTTTGCATCGGGGAGATAGTGGGTACGAACCCCACTGTCGGCAGCCCTGAAGATGGTTTTCCGTGCTTTCCCATTTTCACACCAGGAAAATGCTGGGGCCGTACCTTAATTACGGCCACGTTCGCTTCCTTCCTAGTCCTAGGCCTTTCCTAATCCATCGTCGCCATAAGACCTATCTGCGTCGGTGCGACGTAAAGCAAATTCTATGTTTTTTTAAATCACAACCTGACTCTTAATTCCGTTTATCATTATGCTATTGCCTGTTGTCCATCTCATAACATTGTCGAGGTCATTTTGCAGTTACTTACAATCTTGTAATTTATTTATTACTCTATCCAGAATAACATCGTCGGTAAGAACCCTTATCTCTGACTAGCTGTGGTACTCGGTGTTGTCCGGATAGTTTTTGAAAATTTACCGAAGTAAAGTGAATTTTATAGAATTCCTTATTGAGATGTTGATTGATATATTTTATGACCTATTAGAGTTATTTAGATGTGTTTGATTTCAGATTTCTGATTATTTAATGTTCAAGTAAAACTTTCCTCGAATTGTCTGAGAGGTATTTGATCCTTTCCAAAAAAAAAGAGTGATAATTACAGTATGTGTATTTACCCGTCATGCTATAGATATGATGTACTCGATTCCAACTGTCACTGAGACTGTCACCAATCAGCCTTGGGACCCCAAAAACATCGGATTCAACACTAATCTCGGTCATTTTAGACTATTTACTTTTAACTCCATCCCAGCCCCCGCCGCAATAGAGGCTGAACGTGTACTTAAACGGTATCCAGATCGTCACAATACATCTCAGCGACAGATAAATAATGGATTCGACAGTATTTTCCATTATCTGTACATGCCACCCCCTTCCATTCCCCACCCCTAGCGATGGATGGGAGGTCGGTAGATGCAGAGTGGGTTTCGGCCCTTGGGTTTCGACCCTTAAGAGGCCACGGCTTGTCCATGGTCCACCAGCTCTCTACTTTGACCGGCCAACCAAGCAGAGGAGAGGTGGCCACGGCTCTACCGTAGCTCTACGCCTCTGCATTCGGGAGACGGGTCAGGGGCACACGGCTGAACTTCACGCCTGGCCCCACCCGTCGGCTGTCCTGAGAATGGTTTTCCGTGGTTTTCCATTCTCCTGCACTAAGGCGAATGCCGGGACAGTTCGTAGTGTAGGCCATGGCCGCACACCCCGTCACCTTCTCCACACATCTCCTTCACCGTAACAACTCTCCAGGCCTGAGAGACTGTGTAACCGTCTAAGAGGCCCGCCTCCCCCTTCAGGGGAGGAATGAAAACGTTTCGTAGTAGTAGTGATTGAGATGTTTCATGTTCATAGTGGTTTTCTTTTTCAGATGGTAAGTCATATGTACACCAAGTTTCGTTGAAAGCTATTCTGGAACATACCCACATACAACCAATGACCTCGGTTATTTTTACATTCATTTTCACCTCTTCTCAACCTCCATTCTGACTGCGGCTGTAGTATGACTTAACTTAATCGGCATCCAGATTGTAACAGTTCAACTCAGCGACCTCGTAAAAACTGAATTCGACATTAACAGCAGCTGTTTTAGCTTATTTTTATATTTCACCCCCTCCTCTAGGAGTGCTAGGCGTGTTTTATCCCCACAGTATTTTATTAAGTCATATGTGTACCAAGTTTAGTTGAGAGCTACTTCGGAACATACACACATACATCCGTAATTTCGGTAATTTTGGACATTTTCTCTTTCACACTTCTCAACCCCCATGCCAATGGGGACTGAACATGGATATAAACAATAACCGCATTGTCACTATTCATCTCAGTGACCCAGAAAACTACGGAATCTACATTAATATTCGTCATTGTCTATTATATTTATATTTCACCCCTTTTTCTGTAATGTTTATAATTCATACCCGCCCCTTACGGGTAGTGATGGACAACGCTCTCGCTCAAGACTCGCGAGACTGACGTCGCCGATCTCGAGACTCTCGCGAGAATCCCGAGACCGATCCTCCTGTAGCGCAACCTGTGCGACGTACCAGTAACTACGACTGTAAACTTGATAGTATATCATTGGCAGTTATTGCGTGAAATAACGTTCTCTTATGAATACGTGTGAGCCAATACATTTTGTCAAACGCCTGGAAGAGTACTGCATGTTCAACTATGAACCCCTTAACACCATTAACTAAAGTGGAAACAGAATGTCAGTATCTTAAACTGTTCACGACTTATTTTGGGTGGACATCTTAGGTGAATAACAATGCATAATTTGTGAATAACTGTAGATAGGATGTACACCTACTTGGATACTAGAGGCGTGCATTATTCGAACCTGAGACGGGGAAGATGTGCTTTGCTACATACGCAACCCCCATTACACATGAGTAGAACGTGTAACAGGGTTGATGGGCAACGCTCTCGAGACCGATTCTCGTGTGCTGCGAGCTGTGCGACGTCCCAGTAACTACGAGTGTAAGCTTGATAGTTATCATCAGCAGTTCTCATATGGAAACGTGTGTGACGATAAATTTTGTCAAAATCCTATGAAAGCACCGCATGTTGAACTATGAGCTCCTTACCATTAACGAAAGTGAATACAGAATGCTAGTATCTTAAACTGTTCACGAGTAATGTCAGGTGGACTTCTTAGCTGAATAACCCGTATAATTTGTTAATAATTGTTATTAGGATGTACTTGGATGCCTCACAGTCGTTGTCGGCAAGGTAGTTTCTTGTGATTCAGACCGGGGCGGAGGCGTTCTGTGACGATTCCTCTTCATTGATATTATGCATTTGTAAGTGCCGGATCATCCCAGAAGTATTTCTGCCGATGTATTTTACTTCTTTTGAATAAGCAACAAAGTGGGCTGTGCTATGTGACATCTCTTAAATATAACCGACATCCACGACTTACGTTGCGTTTCGGACATCGTCTTCAAGTTGTCGCGTACAATTCGACACAGTTCACATTGCACCGTCATGTATCGAAGTACCTACCTAATTATGACACGAATACTCTATAGCAATTTAGATTGCACATTCCACTCATGCGTAATGGTGGTTGCATATGCAGTAAGGCGCATCTTGCCTCGTCTCGAGTTCGAATAATGCACGCCTTTAATATCCAGGTAGGTGTACCTACAGTAGCCGTCAGGTTCTGGACTTAAACCACTCATGCGTGTACCTACCAGTGCATACAATGCCCAAATGTGTATCCTTTATAATTATGTTATACTGCGTCAAAATAGGCCTCGGTATAAATGAACGCCCTAGTCGCTTGTTGACATGTATTTACGAAAATGAGAAGGCCCGTGGTTGGCTATTTGCATTTTCGGAACAAACAACATTCAGCTCCGACTACCTGCAGGCCTACGACACGCTGCTCGCCGCACATTGTGGGGACAACGCTCTCGAGATTTTTCGAAATTTCTCGCGAGAAATAATGCCTGCGCTAGTCTCGAGAAATCCCGAGAAATCTCGAGACCTCGTCTCAGACTGCCCATCACTACCAACGGGTCCTAGGGTATTTTACCTCAACAGTAATTTTTTCCAGATAGTGAGTCATATATGCACCAAATTTGGTTGAGAGGTATGCTAAAATACACATACGCGAATAATATCGGTGCTTCTTTTTCACCCCTACTAACTCCCATTCCGATTGGGGGTGAACTTCAACTTAAAAGGCATCCAGAGTGTCACAGTTCATCTCAACGACCCCGAAAACTATGTTCATTTTTAGTTATATTTCACTCCCTCCTCTAGGCGTATCTTGCCCCTCAGTATTTTTTCCAGATTGTAGGTAATATCGGTACCAAGTTTAGTTGACAGCCATGCTGGAACATACACACATAGATCCGTAATCTCGGTCACTTTGGGCATCTTCTTTTCTTCACCCCTTCTCACCCCCCCCCCCCCTGCCGCTTGGGGCTCGGTTTGGACTTAAACGATATCCGGAGTGTCACTGTTTATCTCGGAGACCCCAAAAACTATAGATTCGACACCATTTTATAGATCACCCCCTCCCACCCCGCTAGGGGCGCAAGGGTTGTCATACCCCCTCGCAGTTTATATAAGTTATAAGTGTACAAAGTTTGGTTGAAATCATTCCAGTAGTCCCAAAAACTATGGATTCGACACTATTTTCGATTATTTTTATACCTCACCCCCACCCCGTGAGGGTGCTAGGGGTGTCTTACCCCCACAGAGCTTGTCTCCAGATAATAAGCCATTAGTATACCAAGTTTGGTTGAAATGGTTTCAGTGGTTTAGGAGGAAATGTGTCATTTACATACGCACATACATCTAATTTTATATAGTGTGGTTCAGCAACCCCTTCCAATATCGTTTGCTGCAGCCCAACTAACGTGCGCATGGTTATATGGATGCTATTCCCCTGCAGGCGTACTGTATGATACTTACTAATGTTCAGTGAGCACATTTTGCACACGATTATGAACCCTAGCGAAAGGTTATATCATTCGTTCGCAAAACACGACGCCTTGAAATCATGTAGCAACGTATTTTACAATGATAATGTTAATGTGTCCTGCCTCGTGACCGGGTGTAACGAAGAGGGGAATCATCATCATCATCATCATCATCATCTGTTTACCCTCCAGGTTCGGTTTTTCCCTCGGACTGAGCGAGGGATCCCACCTCTACCGCCTCAAGGGCAGTGTCCTGGAGCTTCAGACTCTTGGTCGGGGGATACAACTGGGGAGTATGACCAGTACCTCGCCCAGGCGGCCTCACCTGCTATGCTGAACAGGGGCCTTGTGGAGGGATGGGAAGATTGGAAGGGATAGGCAAGGAAGAGGGAAGGAAGCGGCCGTGGCCTTAAGTTAGGTACCATCCCGGCATTCGCCTGGAGGAGAAGTGGGAAACCACGGAAAACCACTTCCAGGATGGCTGAGGTGGGAATCGAACCCACCTCTACTCAGTTGACCTCCCGAGGCTGAGTGGACCCCGTTCCAGCCCTCGTACCACTTTTCAAATTTCGTGGCAGAGCCGGGAATCGAACCCGGGCCTCCGGGGGTGGCAGCTAATCATGCTAACCACTACACCACAGAGGCGGACAAGAGGGGAATCAATGCATAAAACTAGGTAACAGTGCAGTAATTATAGTCTTAAAAACCGAACCGGATGGTGTATGTACTCTTCTCTCGTCATACTACCAGAATGCTTCCAGCAGTGTAGCGTAGTGGATGTGGTTAGGTGTTAGCCTAGCAATCGACGGAATGTACCAGCGGCGGTTCGAATCCTGCATCGTTCAAATATTTTTGCATCGGTATGATGTTTGAATACGTAAACACAGGCCTACGTTCGCCACATTCAAACAGTAGAATGACTCTGTTATTCATCTTGTGCCCTGCACATACTCCACTGGTTAGGGCCTGAATGTAATCTCTGCTGTCATTCGGTATGTTTTCCACAGAAGAATACGTCAACATGTTCCTCATTTATGGGGAAGCAAGACAAAACGCGTGTGAGGCACTACGTCTGTACCAGGAACGGTATCCCAACAGGCGGCAGCCGGCTGCTACGACATTCCGCCGTGTTGAAAGACGCCTAAGGACAACAGGCGTGATTTCCAACCAGCCACCAGTCTGCGATAGGCCCGTTACATCGGGTGAAACAGAAGAGGCCGTGCTGGAGGCAGCTGGTAATAATCCACACATCAGTACAAGGGCGATTGCACGGCAGGTGAAGACCAGCCAGCCGTCCGTCTGGCGATTACTGTATGAACATACATTTCACCCATACCATCTTGAGCTGCACCAAGAGCTCCATGGGCGGGATTTCGAAGCTCGAATGGAGTTCTGTCGGTGGCTATTAAGCAGGCTGAACAATGATGCAGCATTCGTATCGCAAATCTTGTTCTCGGACGAATCGCGTTTCCACAATAATGGGAACGTCAATCGCCACAGCATGCACTATTGGAGTCCGGACAATCCTCACTGGGTGCGACAGGAGACCCATCAAGTTCGATAGGGTGTGAATGTTTGGTGTGGAATCTTGAGGGATCGCCTGATTGGACCTTATTTCTTTGAGGACCATTGGACGGGCCGTTGCTATCTGCACTTTCTGCGTCATGAACTCCCACTGCTGCTGGAGGATGTGCCCTTGCACGATCGTTTGACGATGTGTTTGCAACAGGGCGTAGCCCCGCCACATTCGACTTTGCCCGTTCGTAACGATCTGAATGAGGAACTGCAAGGGAAATGGATAGGACGAGGAGAGCCTGTTCCTTGGCTCGCCAGATCATCGGATTTAACGCCATTAGACTTCTTCTTGTGGGGACATTTGAAGAACGTCGTTTACACTGAAGCGCTGGAAAACCTCGACCAGCTCCGGCAACTCATCACGGATGCCTGCCGAACAATTACACCTGGAAAGCTTCAGCGCGCAAGATGATCTATAGGACACCGGGCCCGAAACTGCATAAACCAAAACGGTCATCACATCGAGCATTTGCTGCGATTGAACATTGTCAAGGCAGCTGTGGTCCTGTTATTTCCGGTTTGTATGTGTCCTGCCTGCTAACTAATCGGCCGTTCTTAGGGCCACAAACACATTCATTCACACAAAATTTGTATTGAACTTACATTGCATGCGGTACGTATTAAACAAATATTTCAAAAATTTGTAATCTTAGCTCCAGACTCGAACCTCCCACCTGACATGCAAGCTCACTCCAGCACGCCTTCACCAACTACACTATGGTTTCATACGACACAGTGGGCAGCTTATAGCAAGTATTGGGTGTTTCGCCTGCGTGTCAGGTTCATGTCTTCCGTGTTTAATATGAGTATAACATTATGTCGTCCTACCATGGTGATTTGCAGGTTATAAATTTCATTTTTTATCCGTATTGGAGATCTACTTCATCTTCTTCTTCTTAATCTTCCAGGGTCGGTTTTTCCCTCGAACTTAGCGAGGGATCCCACCTCTACTGCCTCAAGGACGATGTCCTGGAGCGTGAGACATTTGGTCTGGGTATACAACTGGTAAGGATGACCAGTACCTCGCCCAGACGGCCTCACCTGCTATGCTGAACAGGGGCCTTGGTGGGGGATAGGAAGATTGGAAGGGATAGACAAGGAAGAGGGAAGGAAGCGCCCGTGGCCTTAAGTTAGGTACCATCCCCGCATTTGCCTGGAGGAGAAGTGGGAAACCACGGAAAACCACTTCCAAGATGGCTGAGGTGGGAATCAAACCCACCTCTACTCAGTTGACCTCCCGAGGCTGAGTGGACTCCGTTCCAGCCCTCGTACCACTTTTCAAATTTCGTGGTAGAGTCGGGAATCGAACCCGGGCCTCCGGGGGTGGCAGATAATTACACTAACCACTACACCGCAGAGGCAGACTCAGTATTACTTGACTTGTGTAATTATTATTGAACCTACGTTAACGATACTGACGATTTTATGTAGTTGATAATTGCCTATATTATGAACACAGTAACATCGAGAACAAGATAAGAAGATAATGACACATTAGCTTGTACGGCGAGACACGACAGGGATTTTGTTGCAGTTCTTTCCAAGAAAGCTCCTATTTAATCGAGCTCTTCCTCTTTTAAAACAGATCGTCTCCTGCGTGTTTTCCTGTTAATGATGGACCCAGTGGTGCGGAACGTCTTCACTAAAGTCTTACTTTCTTTCTTAATCTGCTTACCCCCCAGGGTTGGCTTTCCCTTGGACTCAGCAAGGGATCCCACCTCTACCGCCTCAAGGGCAGTGTCCTGGAGCATGAGACATTGGGTCGGGGATACAACTCACCTGCTATGCTGAACAGGGGCTTTGGTGGGGGATAGGATGATTGGAAGGGATAGACAAGGAAGAGGAAAGGAAGCAGCCGTGGCCTTAAGTTATGTACCATCCCCGCATTTGCCTGAAGGAGAAGAGGGAAACCACAGAAAACCACTTCCAGGATGGCTGAGGTGGGAATCTAACCCACCTCTACTCAGTTGACTTCCTGAGGCTGAGTGGATCCCGTCCCAGCCCTCATACCGCTTTTCAAATTTCGTGGCAGAGCCGGGAGTCGAACCCGGGCCTCCTGGGGTGGCAGCTAATCACACTAACCACTACACCACAGAGGCAGAATCTTCACTAAAGTACTTATCGTATTCCTAAGGGGAGGGAGTAACATTGAGAACAAGGTAAGTGTTCATAATATAGGCAATTATCAATTGCATAAAATCTTCAATATAGTTAACAAAGGTTCAATAACAATTACACAAGTCAAGTAATACTGAATCGATACAATTAGCCAGATCTCAAAAGGTTTTTTTTAAATTATTTTAAATAGGATGTTCAACAGATGAGTTTCGTCAACAAATTTAGAGGACAACGTTCACACTAAGATTTTAGACAAATGTGTTATAACTTAAAGATAAGATTTGTAAAATATTATAAGATTTGTCACTCACGCTTGTTGTTGTTTGAGTCATCAGTCCATCGACTGCTTACAAAGCATGTTTTAGCCTAATAGAATATGTTCACGATCTTATCAAACCTTGAGTAAAGGACAGTTGGCTGATGATGCTCACAAAAAGGAGTGAAACATCTACCACATTAACAATTTAATAAAGATGTAAGTCTTCATTAGCTTATTAAGTATTGAATAGGTGGTATTTAATAAAATTATAAGAATTTGTATCACTATCATGGTGAGGCGGTAAATACCAAGATATCTGGTTGTGTTGTCTGAGCATACCGGCAGGTCAGATGTTTTCAGGATGGATTGAATATTGTGGGTTGCATAAAACTATATTGGAAGGCACAGCTGAATCATGCTGTACATAGGCCAATTAGAATATCAAACCCCGACACTCTCAGGTGCACTTAAATGTTGGGCAGCGGCAGAAGATAATGACACATTAGCTTGTACGGCGAGACGCGGCAGGTATTTTGTTGCAATTCTTTCCAAGAAAGCTCCTATTTCATTGAGCTTCCTCTGTTAAAACAGATCACCTCCTGCGTGTTTTCCTGTTAAGGATGGACCCAGTGGTGCGGAACTTCTTCACTAAATTACTTATCGTATTCCTAAGGGGAGGGATGATGGCAGGAAATTTGCAAATGAATTGAAAGCGGCACTCTAACAGAATAATGTTTCACATAGCACAACACACTGAACACACACTGTTTTACCGTATAAATCACTCACTAAATACTTACTAACACTTGTTCTGTATTCATACAGAAACTACGCTATTTCAAAGCTAACATATTGAACATACTATCAATACCACAGATGTAAAACTAAACTATTGATTAATCATTACTGCATTAGATCATATTAGCCCAACATGAAGCAAAATATCTCTCGACAAATGAGTTACCCGGCTGTACTATCGCCTTTCCATGTAGATCCCCAGGCACTCACCCAGAGCTAAAAGAGGACCCTGTAGAACATCATGGTTTATTTTTATATTTTTCCCCCTCCCCTAGGGGTGCTAGGTATGCTAGGTGTGTCTTGCCCCCACAGTACTTTTTCTCAGATAGTAAATCATATTTGTACCAAGTTTGGTTGAGAGCTATGCTGGAATAAACATAGAGACTACTAAAGCAACTCTCCATTCATTTGGTACAGCTCCCTCATGCAAACAATAATCAAATAATACTTTAGATATGGTACTATATCCCAACCCATTGTCTTTAGTATATCCTCAGAAATCTTACCAATTCCAGCCGCTTTTCTAGTTTTCAACTTTTGTATCTTATTGTAAAAGTCATTGTTATCATATTTAATTTTCATACTCTTTAAGCATTAGTCACTCCTCTATCTGGACATGATCCTTGTAACCAACAATCTTTACCTACTGTGTACTGAATACTTCTGTCTTTTGAAGATCCTCATATATACACTCCCCTTGTTCATTTATGATTCCTGGAATGTTCTTCTTGGACATTTCTGTTTCTGCCTTGAAATGCCTGTACATACCCTTCCATTTTTTACTAAACTTTGTATGACTGCCAATTGTGCTTGCCGTCACGTTATCCTTAGCTGACTTCTTTGCTAGATTCAATTTCCTAGTAAGTTCCTTCAATTTCTTCTTACTTCCATAGCCACGTCTAACTCTATTTCTTTCCAGTCTGCACCTCCTTCTTAGTCTCTTTAATTCTCTATCATAATAAGGTGGGTCTTTACTAATCCTGACCACCTTTAAAGGTACAAACCTGTTTTCATATTCCTCAACAATTTCTTTAAACCCATCCCAGAGTCTGTTTACATTTTTATTTATCGAAAGCAGCACTCCAACAGAATAATGCTTCACATAGCACAACACACTGAACACATACTGTTCTACTTACTTCTCATACCTGCTTTATCAGCCATATGGTACTGCCTAATAGTCCTACATTTAAGACCATTTCTATCACATTTATTTTTAACTACCACAAAAACAGCTTCCTGATCACTAATACCATCTATTACTTCAGTTTCTCTATAGAGCTCATCTGGTTTTACCAGCACCACATCCAGGATATTCTTCCCTCTAGTTGGTTCCATCACTTTCTGAATCAGCTATCCTTTCCATATGAACTTATTTGCCATTTGTTGGTCATGCTTCCTGTCATTCGCATTACCTTCCCAATTGACATTTGGTAAATTCAGATCTCCCGCTACAATCACATTCCTTTCCATGCCGTTTCCCACATAGCCGATTGTCTTATCAAATAATTCTGAATCCGTGTCAGCGGTACCCTTTCCTGGTCTGTACATTCCGAAGACATCAGATTGCCTATTATCTTTAGAAATGAGCTTTACACCTAGAATTTTATGTTTGTCATCTTTAACTTTTTCATAGCTTACAAATTCTTCTTTCACCAGAATGAATACTCCCTCTCCTACCATTCCTATCCTACCTCTTCAATAAACACTCCAGTTCATGAGAAAATTTCTGCATCCTTTATATCAGTTCTCAGCCATGATTCAACTCCTATTACAATATCTGGTAAGTATATATCTATTAAATTACTTAATTCTAATCCTTTTTTACAATACTTCTGCAGATTAATAATATATTTATGTCATCCCTACTTGACTTCCAAATCCCTGTACCCCTATCACCGCTCCCTAGACCTGCCTGTTTCCCTGAATGCACCTCCGTATAACCCTTCTAAAGAAATTTCCTAGCTTATATGTACCACTGCGGTTTAAGGGAGGCCATTTGAGCACAGTTCTCTATCTCCCACCCACCCATTAGGATCTACAAATCTTCCTCCCTTTCCCACATACACACTCCATAGTCATCTAAATCCCTAATCACCTTCCAGTCAGTATCCTTCCTACACAGTATTCCACTGATAACAATCTCCATTTCTTTAAACTTCACCCGTGTTGCATTTAACAGATCCCACACATCCCCAACTACTGTATGTTGGTACTTATACCTGCTTGCCTTACATTGTTTGTACTAACATGAAACACTAACACCTTCTCCTTCTCTTCTACTTTCCTCAACATCTGCCTCAACCTAATTCCTGAATAACACTCTACCCTGGTTCCCTTTCTTCCACACACTTTCGTCACATGTCTAACAATGGAATCCCCTATGACCAGAGCTCAACCCTACCCACCTCATATGATTTCCTCCCCTCCTGGTCAGCCTTATCTTTCCTGACAGCTGCAGTAGCTACTTCCTCCTCCCTTCCCTTCCCTTCCCTTTTTTGCAAGACATTCTGAGGCATGTATGACCTCTGGATGGATGACAGTGCAGGAATGCCTCATCTTTGTTTTGAAAGTTATGGACCTTTTGTTGTAGACTCCCTTGGTTAAATGGTACGCCATTTCCATTTTGTTCATCCGTAATGTAAAGGCTTCTTTCTATGACAAGTTTGGTGTTATCAGTTCTCCCAGATACTTGTACTTATCTACTCGTATAATTTTGTCTTGTCCCACTGTGAGCTCTCTGGGTACCAGCTTGATATTAGTTAAAAATTTTGTTTCATCAAAAGAGATCTGTAGGCCTGCCTTGGCTGCTTGTGTTTTAAGCTAAAAAACCTGTTCAATGACTGTGTTTAAGGAACTGGAAAAAATGCAAGATCATCTGCAAAGGCTAGGCAATCAAGCATAAAAATTTTGCCTTTTGCATCCTAGCCTGACACTGATTTGAACTTCTTGATTATTCAGTTATTTGCGCCACTCCCAGATGACCTTTTCAAGGACACAGTTGAAGAGTAGAGGTGATAGTCCATCTCCTTGCTAACTCCTGTCTTGATTTCAAAGGCGTCTGAAGTCTCTCCTCTGAACGCCACCTTCAATGTGGTATTGGTCAATGTTTGTTTGATGATTGTTCTGGTTTTGTTGTCTAGGCCAAATTCCTTTAAAAGTCCGATCAGGGTGGTATGATCTATCGAGTCATATGTCTTCTTGAAATCTATGAATGTCACCACAAATACTTTATTTCTGAGCTTCAAATATGAAAAGATGGATTTGAGATTCAAGATTTGTTCGATGCAAGAATGCCCTTTCCTGAAACCTCCCTGATATTCACCAATTTGTGGGTCTAATTTTTCTTCTGCCCTCATTTGAAAGGCTTTTGACAGAATCTTGTATGTTATCAGCAGGAGAGAGATACCACAGTAGTTATTCAAATCTGTTTCATCGCCTTTTTTATGAAGGGGGTGAATCAAAGCTGATGTCCAGCCATTTGGAATATCTCCGTTTCTCAAATCTTGCAGATAATTTCCGTTAGTTTATCCAGACTTTTATCATCTGCATAGTTCCAAAGTTTGTCAATAATAATAATAATAATAATAATAATAATAATAATAATAATAATAATAATAATAATAATAATAATAATAATATCATTGTGCTGACCGCCTGACAGCGGGCACATAATAGTGTGGTAAGCAGGCGGTAAGCACACTATTCTCCCGGTAGCTCTATTTCTTCTCAAGGTATTCTATCTATCGCTCATAAAATCTGAGATTTTCCATATGCTTGTTTTTAACGTGGTTTCGGAAGAGACTCGGTCTGCTGAGACACGTATCACTGGGGAACCTATTCGCTCGAGTAAGTACCAACGGCCGAAAATTTCAAAGAGAATCTCTTTCATTTATCAAATCCTTCAGTTACTTATGTCTACTTAACTTACCAGCTAACTTATAAACTAGGTGTTACCAAAAAGAATTCATAACACAGACACTTTCTAGAAAAATAATATAACAAGATTTATTGGAATAAAATAACGTTCAATGAAAAGTTGATGTGGATTCTGGGTAGTATAAGCTTGATAACCTTTATGCATAAGGGATCAGAGTCAGCGCTGGCTCAAACAAAAGTAAAATAATTGAGATTTTTAAATTATTTACACTCATTCTCATTCAATGTTCAAGTTCACATTCATTATTTATGTCTATATTCGTAATCATGTTCCGAAATGAGTTTAAATTACTCTAATTATATTCAATAGATCACTGAGCAATCACAGTCTCCATATAAATACTTCTGTCTGTTGATGTGAATACAGTCACGATAATTACATTAATTATTCTCACCACATTTAAGTCAATTCTGTGTGATAAAAACGGTCAGTTTGCTAGAATGAAGCGTAATAATAGTTAAATGTGTTAAAGTCAGATTGTGAATATAAATCTGAGCATATCTTTGCTTATATGTCTCCCAAATAAACTCTAGCGTGAGTATGAAATCATAAAACTGCTCTCTTAACTTTGCATTCATAAATCTGAACTCTGATTATTTGGTCCTTCTTCTTGAATACGCTTAAATAACAACTCACGGGCTAAGACAATACCTCCCTAGAGCCTACGACATACGGCTCCTAGCTTACCATTTTCCTACTCATTATATTCTTTAAGAACTTCAACTCA
Source organism: Anabrus simplex (assembly GCF_040414725.1). Classification (NCBI taxonomy): domain Eukaryota; kingdom Metazoa; phylum Arthropoda; class Insecta; order Orthoptera; family Tettigoniidae; genus Anabrus; species Anabrus simplex. The sequence goes on along the minus strand of NC_090267.1, from coordinate 144,818,036 downwards.
AATCATCTCTGCGTTAAAAGAAATAAATCATCTATCTAACTGTTTAGGTAGTTTCCGATCCACACACACCTCCACCATCGGCTCGATGTGCTTTAGCTATCTCCTATTACTCAATATATCTCATGTATGTCAGCTACTCAACTCATATGGTCAGTACAGAACAAAATTAATACACATTCATATTGAAATATGTCACCGCACCAAAGAATATCATAAGTAGACTTAGCCATGAGCATAGTTAAACCATATGTTAAAGAACTCTCTCGTATATACTACACCGCATTTACCAATGTCAGATAAAACTGTCACGATTCACAATTCTACCATAATACATGTCAATCTTACCTTAAAATGGGTCATCTGCGCGATGTGCACTCTTTTAACGTACTCTTTCTATGTGACACAGAACTCACCTCATGTTAATCTAACGTAACGTTTCCTCAGCAAATAGCAATTCTTTTTCATACCGCAGCACATAAACAAACATCTGCATTTCAAATATTCCTTAATATACTCCGAGAAATAACCATATTATAACACCATTTTAATATACATTATCACACCACTGGCATACTTATTACCGTACGCATATCGCCGATTACTCTTAAAGCTCTATGCCAAACATCTAAGAATTGCCTTATTATAAACGCATTTCAATAACCTCTTATATTTTAACAGCAATCGAAGTTCAATTCCCTCTTTCTATAAAGTAAGGAGTACGTAACTTAAATATATTCATGTCTGCCGCGCAGGTAAAATCGTGACGTAATCATTGTACAACTAATACGAGATCTGTCGAAGTTTCACGTCTTGTATAGACTCATTGCTATCAGATCTTCACCAGAAACACTTCTTTCATTTACTCATGCTAGTTTCTACTATTTGTGAGCAAGTGCGGTAGCATGTATATGATATAATAGAACTCTAATTCTACACTGCCATCTTATGTTATAGCCTTAAATATCTCACACTTCACTTTATGATTCACACACGTTCTTAATTAATTCATAAATATCACCAATTAATCAGCACATGCCGAAGTTAGAGTGTGGGTGTAGATTGAAAGAAACTACTCTACTAGAAAATGTAAAGACTTAGCTCGTTAGATGTTATGTTTGGTCTGGTTGTCGCTCCATTGCTTGGATGTGGTTAGACCCTCTGTTAGGATCTGGATCTCAGGTTGGACATGGCCTTCCCGGTCATCGGCTGGTCGTCTAGTTGGCCGTTGCCTTCTTCCTCATCGGCTGGTCATCTGGTTGGGAAGGTACCTTTCCCCAGTTCAGTCCATCTTGTAGATTTAGCAAGCAGTCATTAATCCAATTCTGCAAACAGCATAGAAAATTCTTTCTGCGGAGAAATCAGTCATGATATATTCCTTTTCTTTGATGATCTATCCCAATCGATTGTTCTATTTCTTATTCTTAGGGATGAAATTTTCTTCAGTCGTAAATAAGTTCTCCGTATATATATATTTATTAATTTGTGTAACAGCCTTTTTCTCCCGAATTCAAAATGTACTTTTGTTGATCTTTAAATTCAACAGGGATAATTTTCTGCCCGTACGAAGTTATCGGTCCACTGATACAGTGAGTCCTTCTTCGTCAATCGCAGAATGGTTGCTCACGGGATCCAACTCAGATGTAGCTCACCGTACTTTACTTATTTTTGTAATATCTTGGCTCTTCTTATAATGTGCGCCGGTGAATTATTTCGTCTGTTTTGAACGTCAATCATAAAATAGTCAATATTTTCTCCGGAAATCCTGAATAATCTACAGATGTGAAGCTTGGCTTGGAGTTACGTCCTTCCTCTACCGATGACATTTTTTAGAGTAAAGTTTTTTTTAACAATTACTCCGTTGCTATATTTTTTTTTTTTGTAAAACAATCCAATTGACCCTCTACTGTCCTGTAGTGTCTTCCAAATTGGTCCGTTCCGAGACGTGCATGGTCTTCTATATACCGCATTAATGAGAAGTTCATTGCCTTAATAGATCGCATGGGCCATACCTTCCTACGCCGCCATTTTGTAAATGGTCTACGAGATGTGAACGGGCACATCATCTCTGAAACTAAAACTTCAACCTAGTAAACTTTTCTCTCTAAATGTATGCATGACAGTGTAATATGGAATACTGACCAAGCTAACAATGACGAGTTCAAAATGCGAAGTAAGAAACAAACAACATCTGTCATCCATGCCCAGATAAATTACTCGGTTACCCTAACAGACATTCATAACATTGGAAACAATGGATGACGGAAGTCCAACCACCTTGGACACGAATCCCAAACCCAATACATACCACCAATCTTCCTGCACAAAGTTAAAAATTATCAACAAATCATTGCATATCTCAGCACTGTAACATCTAGTGATTTCACAGCTCAGCAGAGAGGCAAGCCTTTAAAAATCAATACATCCACAACAGATGATTATCACTTAGTTACCAAATTCTTGGAGGAAATGCAGTTTCATTTCTAAACCTTCCAAGATCTAAACAGTAAAAATCTTGAAATAATAATCCAAAACGTCCCATTTTCAATTACAGATAGTGAGAAAGGAAGTTTGACATCCAAGGCACTCAGTGCCAAAGGTTTGAACACAAAAATTTCTATCGCCTTAATATAAGCTGTGGGAAATGTGATGGAAATCACCATTACTCCAAATTTAAACTTAGAAAACTTCCTCTTCAGGCAAACAACATCTGTCGTCCGTGCCCAGATAAATTACTCGGTTACCCTAATAGACATTCATAACATTGGAAACAACCACAGCTTGGAAGTGTGCCAACACACAAACGTTACCTGCAGCCTCAGTTGACCACTGCTTCGACTCTCCTCTAGCAACATTAGTAATAAACTTCATAGTGGTTCTGTATTGACCGACAGAATTTTTTTACAAAGTTTTCATGACACAGCTGTTTTGTGTGGAGAGAGAGAGAGAGAAAGTCCGTGTTAAGTGTGTGTTTAACAATCCTGAATTCATGATATTATTAAGAAATCACAGAGCTAAGAGCCTGAATGAGGCCGACCTCAGGTCTTGTAAAGTTTCTTACCCTATTACATATTACTTTCCATCTTGTTATCTATTACACAATGTTATCTAATAATAATATTACCGTATTGCTTTTGTATCCCACTAACTACTTTGATGGTTTTTGGAAACACTGAGGTGCCAGAATTTTGTCCCACAGGAGTTCTTTTACATGCGAGTAAATCTACCAAGGCTGATGTATTTGAGCACCTTCAAATACCACTGGACTGAGCCAGGATCAAACCTGCCAAGTTGGAGTCGGAAGGCCAACATCTCAGCGATCTGAGCCACTCACTCAGTTCATGATGTTATCCTTAATCTGTATAGCATAAGTATAAGGCTGCCAGACTAAAGATCTAATAAAAAAAACTCTCTTCTTTACTATAAGAACATTTTACAGTGATGAGTTAGTTTGCTATCATAAAGTATTAAGAGTGATGTAACTGACAACGAAACAATATGGACTAAGCAAGAAATGGGCATCTATTATCTTCTTGTGCATTATGGCTTTCCAGTCAAAAATATAAAGTATTGTATTGATATAATAGTAGCAACAAATATAGAAGTAACATGAAGTATACGTCAAGTGTAAACTGATTTTTCAAACTTATGTAGAAAAGTAAAATATACATTTATTTGATTGTGGGATCCACAAGCATCTATAAAAAATGATCCACCAAATTTGTAATCACCCATACTCTATCGCTAAGAGATAGTAGTTCTAGCTGAGAATTACCAAGACTGCATTAAATGCTTTCTCTCTGAAATTCCAAAAAGAGAGCTTATGTATCCAATACTGCCTCTTGCCCATTCTGAAAAGATTTAAAACACCTAAGTTAAAGTCATTCCCTATCTTTTAAACATTGTTTTTGTCATTAGCATTTTCCAACGCATTATGTTGTTTTGTTTTTCAAGTTGAACTCTCTTTCGACAGGGTATCTTCTTGATGTATTTGTACGTGGGCAGTATTGCCGTCATCATCTGTATCTACATCTGGGTGTTGATCGACAGTTGTGCTTCCCTCGGGGATGGTCCTGACCACAATGCTGCCACTAGTCCTCAGACTGCTGCTGTTCCCACGGATCACGACGCCGAGCTGGGAGGCATGGCACATCTTACACGGTTTGGCTCACTGAAACGGGCTCATATCTCACGTGCCAAGACTTCAGGAACCAGCTTCTACCTTCGTGTCGGAGCACTTGGTATGTATCCATTAAGCATAAAACTTAAGGCACATGATACCAGTGTAAGAACCTAAACTTTTTTTTGACAATGTTTACCAGTACCAGTACAAAGAACAGTTTTCTTCTTTCTCTTACATGCTCATACAATGTTGTTTTATGTCAAATACACAAACTCATAATTTTCATTGTCTGTGCTTAAATGTTTTCAATATGTACGTAACTGAAGGGGATGGGGTGGACTGCCTTACTTAGGTGATAAAGGTGCGCTTGATTTGATTCCCCATCAGCAATGGAGACATTTAACAATGGACTTATCCTTTGAATGGGAAAGTTGTAAGGTTTTTTTGTGGAATCTCGGAAATAGCAAGTTACATCAAAGCAAGGAGTGAGTGTAATGAAGGTATCTTGAATTCATAAAAGTAGCCTGTATAATTGCACTTTAAGAGAAAATCTGATTTTGAATTCTTCAAGATAATACCAAGAGTTTCAAGAGAACCAAGACACACAGCATATCTATTTTTAATAACCCACTTCGAGAAATACTCGTATCAAAGATGAGGAATGAACCACAGATTGAAAAATGTATTAACAACTGGCTTCTTCAAACAGATTCAAGTCATACAATAAAATCTCACCTAACTCCAACTAAAATCAGTACAGGCTATTAGAATACCGGTAACTATTAGAATTTTTATTCACAATGCTGTATTAGAAAAACTCCACATCAAAATAATATTATTGTAATAACTTTAGCACTTAGATCATACAAAGTAAAACAAATTATATCCCTCTGTATAATAAGTACTAGCTGTTACCCATGGCTTCACTCGTGAGGATTTCGTAAGTTGATAAAAATTAATTGTTCCTCGGTACTGCACTAAGACATTATCTGAAAATCCCTAAAGTATAAAAACTTGCCAAAAAATTGCATTTCATTTACCCCAGAACCTCTTTGTAAACCACGTTTGTAGCAATGCCTTTCAGGGCTAAGAAGACCAGGCTACTGGCAGACCTAAATCTGGAAAATGCGACATGGAACTCTACATGTGAGAAACAGTCCTCTTCTTAAGTCGAAAAAAAAAAAAAAAAGGGGGGGGGGGGTGGTTTCTTTATTTCTAAAGGAGATTCCAAATACCAATTTTCATGACTGTAACATCATAGTTTTGAATCCTCATAAAGAGAATTCAACTCCTTCTCCACTTATTTTCGATCTCCAGCTTAAGTTGATTTTCCAAAAACAAAAAGTACAGTATGTGTTTCTTTATTTTTAAATGAGATTACAGATACCAGTTTTCACATCTGTAACATGTTAAGTTTATGGGATATACTGTAGATATACTCGTTTTAAAATCTGTCCCACTCCTTTGCTGAGTGGTCAGCGTTGAGGCCTTCAGTTCACAGAGTTCCGGGTTCGATTCCGGGCTGGGTCGGGGATTTTAATCACATGTGATTAATTATTCTGGCTCAGGGACAGGTTGTTTGTGTTCGTCCCAACACCCTCCTCTTCATATTCACTCAACACACCACATTACCAACCATAACAGGAACATGCAATAGTAATTACATGTCTACAGATAGGGTTGGCATCAGGAAGGGCATCCAGATGTAAAACAGGGTCAAATTCACATATGCAACACAGTTCACACCCACAACCTTACAGGAGTGGGAAAAGCGGCGGAAGAAGAAGATACTCATTTTTAAAATTCACCCGCTTTCTTTATTATTTCAACCCCTTAAGTAGGTTTTCCAAAAAGTGTGTTCATTCATTTTTAAAGGAGATTCCAAGTACCAATTTTAATGTATGTAACATCTTCAATTTCTGAGATACACTTAACCTCATATAAAGAATTCAACTCCTTCCTCACTTCTTTTTCACCCCCCTCACCCCTTAAGTGGATTTTCTGAAAACAAAAATTTGTCTCCTTTTATTTTTAAAGGAGATTACAAATACCAATTTTCATGTCTGTAACATGTTAGGTTTTTTGTGATATATTGTAGATAATCTCGCTACTGCAAAATACTGGAGCTGACGTTGCCATGGTTACGGCAGTTCATTTCCTTATCCGATTACTAGAGCAGGGGTAGTGTGGTGCCAATATCTCGATAACAGTTGGTTTTAGGGCCTTAGAACATGGTCTTCAGACCCATAGGGCTTACCAAGTTTCGTTCTTTGTGTCAAGGGGCTTAAATTGAGCTTTGTCTTGTCCTTGTATGACAAATTTGATATGTCACCTATATTAGCCTAGTATTTTTATATCACCCCAGTTTTGTTTTGAAAATAAAATACAGCCCTTGTTCCTCAGGAATAATTAATATTTACATTAGTAAACCAATTTTTAGAATTGGTCCAGTAGTTCCTGAGATTAGCCATTACATACAAACAAAGTTTATCTCTTTATATATTAGTATAGATTACCTATCTTATTCTATTATTCTATTATGTAAACAGCTACTTTTTGCATCACTATTACCTATTACTATTACTCAAAGACAAAAGACAAAGACACCTCCGTACAGGCCATCAACGCCCTTGGAGGAGTGGAAGGTAAAGGCTTCCACCATTGTTAACCGTGGCACGTGATGGGGTAGAGTGGTTAGCTCTACGCCCGGCCGCCTTTGCCCCCAGGAATTAACCTGGTTCTCATTTTTGGTGTAGGCTGAGTGAACCTCAGGGCCATATGCACCTCTGGAAGTAGAAATCTCGTTTCTTAAATTGTCGATTTCCTGATGGGGATTCGAACCCACGTCCTTCCGGGCGAACCGAGCACACCTTTACTGCCTCGGCCAGGCAGCCCCTATTACTATTACTCACAATGATTAAACCTGAAAAGAATATATTTAAACAGCATTGTAAAGGAGAGATTCTGGTAAACTGGAAACAAATTGTGACTATTTGAAACTATTTTTATCTGTTGAGAAATGGTTGAATATTTAGAAAAAGTAAGTACGTACAGAGTAGCAGATCATTTCAGATATGTTTTGGTTAAATATTATCTGTTCAATTCCCTTAGCTTACAAGTATTAGTGATTTCTTTACCATCAAAATTTCTTCCCAACGTCAAGGTGAAATTGCATCAAGGCAGTTTGTGATCGGTAACAACTTAAAACTAACACTGCCTCCCTTGAGCAACTCTAAGTGACAGTTTCTTGAACATCACCAGATAGCTTCCAACAGCATAGCTGCTGCATAATCATTTGTATCAGAAGCAAACACTGTACAATATTGATTAAATACAATTCAAAGAAAACTTACTTACAATGGTACTTTGTTGAGCAACAAACAAAAACAAAAATAGAACATTAAATGATGTCTGCCTAGAATTTAGGTAAATCACAGGCAAGTATCGCAGCCATCAAGTCTTAAAGGACACTTCCTGTAGTTCATGAAATGGGAACGGATACACAAAGCCTGCTCAAAGTAATATGAATATTTAGAAAAAATAAGTGCATAGCTTTGTAGCAGATCATTTCAGCTATGTTTTGGTTAAATATTATCTGTTCAATTCCCTTTGTTTACAAGTATTAGTGATTTCTTTACCGTCAAAATTTCTCCTCAACGTCGAGGTGAAATTGTATCAAGGCAAATACAAATATAGATATTCTCCATATAATCTAAATGAACATGTTCAATGTTAAAATTATATGAATCTCAATATATCTTACATGCCAATGGATACACTTCTGTATCAATACAAATTTACATTCTGTAAAACATAATAATTCCACACAACTAACTGACAGACAAATATAGATATTCTCCATATAATCTAAATGAACATGGTTCAATGTTAAAATTATATGAATCTCAATATATCTTACATGCCAATGGATACACTTCTGTATCAATACAAATTTACATTCTGTAAAACATAATAATTCCATACAACTAACTGACAGACATGAGAGTAACAAAAAGTTCATTATATTCATACTCTTTCTAGACCTAACAACACCAGTACAACACCCAGTAGTCCAGTGTTCCTCATGACCTGAAGGTAGTTGTTCAAGTGGTAACATCCATCCTACAGGGTGAGTGTTTCTTGTCCTCCATAATCTTAAACTCGCTGCCTGAGGTGATTCATTTAGGCTTTTGGTTATGTAATGGAATCTCCTCCTGGACTTCTGCCTTCGATACGCAACTGCTTTGGATTTCTCGTTCCTGGCACCTACCTCTCTTCCAATATCAGGTGGAGCAATAGCCGCTAGACAGTAAGGATTATCACGTGGTATTGGTCACAAATAGCCAGTAATAAGTTGGCGTATTTCATTTTGGAAATATTTTCTTGTCTGCCATGGCTTCATCTGTACCATCCAGGGTGAGCATATTCTGAAGCAGAATAGCATAGAACCAAGGCAGTAGGTACCAGCATCTTTGGTTAGTTCCAGGCAGTTGATATTTTTTCTAGCTGGTAACTTCTCTTTGACATTTATACAATGCCTTTCATAAGTCATAGCATGATCCAATACTACACTCAAGTACCTGGGATGTTGGACAGTGGTCTAACTGATTACCTTCCCAAATTACTTGCAATCTCCTTGAGGCCTGCTTCTTCTTGAGGTAGAGGGCACACACTTAAGTTTTTGAAGGATTAGATTACAGTTTACTTTCTCTGTAACAGTAGGTGAGTTCAACTAGTGCTTCTGAGAGGTTTTTTTTTCTACACGCTCAAAGTAAGCTCCCTGAGTTGCAATAGCTCGATCATCCGCATATGTAAATCTTCTAGTGCCATCTGGGAGATTTTTATTTTTATAATTTGCTTTATGTCACACTAACACAGATAGGTCTTATGATGACAATGGGATAAGAAAGGCCTAGGAATGGGAAGGAAGCGGCCGTGGCCTTATTTAAGGTATAGCCCCAGCACTTGCCTGGTGTGAAAATGGGAAACCACATAAAACCATCTTTAGGGCTGCCAACAGTGGGGTTTGAACCCATCTGGGAGAGATTAGTCAACTGTTTGTATAAATATTAACCGTATTGGAGTAAGAACCCTTCCTTGGCATAGAACCCTGAATCATTTAACTGGCATTAAACAAAAAGTGCATAGCCTTCATCATAATATATTAATATTATACAAATATAGATATTCTCCATATAATCTAAACGAGCATGCTTCAATATTAAAATTATATGCATCTCAATATATCTTGCATGCCAATGGATACACTTCTGTATCAATATAAATTTTTCTGTAAAACATAAAAATTCCACACAAATAACTGATAGATGTGAGAGTAACAAAAAGTTCATTATAGTATTGTAAAAAGTAAAGTCATCGGTGGTGAGGTGATGCTATTTTCCATCCACGCTCCCAGTTGGTTCATCTTGGCTTTGAATCCTGGTAACATCTGGCAGAGGACTCTCATCCAGTTCAATGTGTGGTGGCCATTTGAAAGAAATCAGAACAAAAACAATTGCTATACATATCATCAATGAATATAGTTATATACAGCACATTTACATTATACATACATACATACAGTACATACATACATACATACATACATACATACATACATACATAGGCCTACATACATATCCTACATCGTTCCATCTTAAACAATGGGTCGGCGAACAAGGATTCTCCACCAGTTGCGGTCTCTGAACTTCTCTCCTTCTTCGATGCTTTCCAAAGTATGTCCTCGCTGTTGAATGTCAATCTTCACCATGTCCTTGTACCTGAATCTTGGTCGCCCTCTTGGTCTTTTGTCTTCAAGTTTTAGATCATACATTTTTTGTGGTCCCATGCGTCGCATATGTCCATACCATCTCAGTCGCTCCATGGCTGAGGCAATAGCAAGCTGGCCTCTCACCGCTGGGATCCGTGGTTCATATCCCAGTCACTCCATGTGAGATTTGTGCTGGACAAAGCGGAGGCAGGACAGGTTTCTATCCGGGTACTCCGGTTTTCCCTGTCATATTTAATTCCAGCAACACTCTCCAATGTCATTTCATTTCATCTGTCATTAATCATTGCCCCAGGGGAGTGCGACAGGCTTCGGCAGCTGGCACAATTCCTATCCTCGCTGCTAGCGGGGGCTTCATTCATTCCATTCTTGACCCGGTCGAATGACTGGAAACAGGCTGTGGATTTTCATTTCATTTTTATCAACCACATAGTATAGCCTTTCTAATGACTTGATATGTCACTTGTCCTTTCCTTTCCAATATTTATTTTACCATAACGTATTTTACGTCTTGGTTTTGAATCTTGCATTATAATAATCCTAACTCTCAGAGGTTGTCTCAGTAAAACATTTGAATGCAAATGGGCTTGTCAGTACCAAGTTTACTGTACTAACAGGTCTAAGGTATGTTTATTTGTTACAGCTTTTGGACTTGGTACCTTGGTGTTTAATGGCTTGGAGATGGCTATGCACTCAATGATGGAAGGAGCCTGCCTCAATGATGTGGTGTTTGTACATCCTGTGTTGCATGGCCTCTTCACCTTCTTGCAGATGCATTTCCTTTTTGTCAACTCACAGGTGAGCTAAGTACTTATCAACATGATTTAAATAAACTTGAAAATATGATCTAGAAACTTCTAATGAGATAGTGAGAGAAGGATTTTTCTTGCTGCTGCTGGTGATAGTGGTTTAAGGGACCAAACATCAATGTTATCAGCTCCGGGAATTTTTCTAAGATAACTCTTTTATTGTCCAAAAATCAAAGGCATACAGCGAGTTTATATTTCTATTTATTTGTTTTACTACTTTATCAATGGACAATCTGTTTTTGAATTACAGTACACCATTTTTATAATATTGGTTTTAAAGCACCAAAAGAGTAATATAGATCTAAAGACCGGGTGAGCTGGCCATGTGGTTGGACTGCTCAGCTTTGAGCTCTCATCCGGGAGATAGTAAATTCGAACCCCATTGTCAGCAGCCCTGAAGATGCTTTTCAGTGGTTTCCCAGTTTCTCACCTGGCAAATGCTGGGTCTGTACCTTAATTAAGGCCATGGCCAATTCCTTCCCACTCCTAGGCCGTGAGATCCGTGCATCCAGCGTCAAATTGCTTACACCACTTTACAATACCTAGGCGAGGAATTGCACGCTCACCACATACAGCAGTGATTTCACTATGAATGTCCATGCAGTTGAGCTGTTAACACGTTCCGTGCGGTTCGGGTCACCATGTGCCCCGAAACATGTTATTCTTATCCGTCGGTGCGAACTTCCCAGAATTGCGAAGTAAGTAACTACGTCCTAGTTACGAATTTCCGTTAACTAATGGCAACATAGTGTTCCAATTGAAGCAAAGGATCGAGGCATACTGCTAGTTTTGATCGGCCCACCGGTGACCCGAAGGAAGTTTTTTTCATCTTCCATTCATATCGCTTAGGGTCACCCTGAGTCCCGATTGTTGTCTGACCTATATTTTTACGCGGGAATCGCTTAGCGCGGTTACGATGAATGAAGAATAGAGTGTTGCTGCCCGCAGATAGTAGATTGTTGTTTAAGGAGTACCACCCTTCTGATATCTGCTTTCTACATTGCTCTTAGGAAAGCCAATAGAGGTTATTGGAGTTATTGGAATAGTTGTTGACATATTTACTATCTTCCGTATATAATATTTACAAGCAATTTCAAGTCCTTTTTTAGGTATGGAGCTTTCACATTCTGACACACCGGTGGCACGGAAAAGAAAGAGGCTTAGGACAGCATTGGGGTGGGCCTATATCATGTTCCGTGCGGTTCGGGTCACCATGTGCCCCGAAACATGTTACTCTTATCCGTCGGTGCGAATTTCCCATAACTGCGAAGTAAGTAACTACGTCCTAGTTACGAATTTCTGTTAACTAATGGCAACATAGTGTTCCAATTGAAGTAAAGGATCGAGGCATACTGCTAGTTTTGATCGGCCCACCGGTGACCCAATTATTTCCGGGGTCATTTCTGTTTCACGCAATTGTTGAATCGGAACACTGTCGCACAGATAAATACACTGGAATGTCTCCTCAACAATAACGCACACAACAAGTGCACTTGCATTGTTTAGGATTACATACTAGGGAGTAAACAAAGTCAAATTCGTCAGGTCACCGGTGACCCGAACCGATAATAACTAAAGGCAGCATCGGGTCACCGGTGGGCCGATACGACGTAACATTAAGTCATCGAAATTCACTGCCGCAGGGAACGTGTTAACCCATAGAAATTTGATCATTGCACGCACCTCCAATTTGGAGTGAACATCCAGTTGATGTGCCATTGAACCCAGCCCGCTCTGCACACACAACACGACGGGATATCACACCAAGAATCAAGAATCTTTATTTGCCATTGACCATATACAATGAAATAGGCTTTGTCAACTGATAATAATTTAGTACTTAATATTACTAAGGCTAAATGAACATACACCTTTTGTTAAAGCTTAATACTATGCATTTCTAAGAATTCAGAGGTATTATAAAGTGGATTTTCTATTAACCAATCATACATTTTTCTTTTGAAATTACTTAAAGGAGTGGACCATGCAGAATGTGGTAATTTATTAAATAATCTTAAACAACTGAGTTTATGTGAGTGAGCAGTTTTTGACAGCCTGTGAACTGAGATGTCAGTGTCAGCTTTGCCCCGAGTATCAGGAAGGTAAATGTTTTCCCTAGTACTGAATTCAATTATGTTATTTTTAACACATGTCAAAGATATATAAATATACAAATTTATAATTGTCTGTATTTTATACCAGCTGTACCAGCAATAACTGGCCCAAGTAAACAATGAGCAAGAGATAGCAAATATTCATAAAATATCTTTAAAAAAGGAAAACAGCAAATACTCACCAAATAGTTCAGTAACTGGACATAAATCAGAGGCAACTCGGATCGAACCAAAAGATTTGCACAGTAGGATATAACAGAAATCATGAAAGAAACCCACTGCGGGTTTTCAGGTAAAACTAAATTATTTAATTACAGTCTTGAGAGTAAGTTACATGTGATAGATAAATAAAATCCCCTTGAAAACTATAAGGTGCACCTTCACAAGCATAATCAGATTAACTAATTAAAATGATAAATTGATTAATTAAGTAAATACTGAATTGAGATAACTAATTAATACGATAATTTGATTAATTAAATACATTTTGAATTGAGATAATGAATTAATACAATAAATTGATTAATTAAATAAATTCTGAATTGAGAACAAGTGTTTACCTAGAGTTGAGAGGCACCCTCTTTATAAACCAAATTAATGAATAGGAATAGGTAGACTTAAAGCAAGATTAAATGACAAGATAATTAGTTGTCAAAGAAAATGTCCATGGACTAACTTTACTGCCTGCCTGAAGAGATCAAAGCAAGTACCATAATCTTTCAAAAATGTACTTGCGTACTAATGCATCCTTTCTCCAGGAATTATTTTGTACATTAGGTGAAAATATGCTAAAGTGAGGCCGCAAGATTCTCCCATGAACCAGATCACAATAGGTACAACAGGAAAATTAATTAACGTCCACTGAACGCATACCCAAAACCGAAAGCGCTCACAAAGATGTGAAAACATAAACAGGTCTCCAAACAACCCCAAAAATCCACCACGCTTTGAAATGGAAGAACAAGATAGCACTAAGGATGGGAACGCGCCCACCAAAATTTAGAAATCAATCATTAACTATCAGAGCAAGCAGCTCTAATCATAAAAGATCGTGCACACATAAAATCAATTCAACATGTAAGAGCAATGCAGCTCAAACCACCAGGAAAAAACTCCCACTTTCAAATCATAAATCAATGAAGGTGAAGAAGTAAGAGCCAACAGCTCCCAACTTAATGGCACGCTTATCACAAAATGAATTATTCTCAATCATAAACATTTATTTTCAATAATCCCAAAACAATAGTTCCCATGGGCAACAGTTGCCATGGAGACAACAACAAGAGTAAGCGTTACTGAAGCATAAAAGAAAATTTACTTTAAGAAAAGAAAGTCAGAAAAGATCAATTTAAAGGAAGAAATAGATTCCGATCCTTGGAGATAATCTTGCAACCTCAATCCTTTTAATGGATGACTTCACATAACCAAATTACTTCACTCCTAATTTCATTAACATAATTTTCACAATATTACCCCCCTTTAATCCGAAAGAGAAATATCTTTTAGTGCTAAGAACATCTCGTCGAAAAGATTTTCTTTCTCTCATAGTAGGTTTAAAGAGTGCAGTCAGTAAGCCGAATACCAAACACGTTACAAATTCTTAAAGTTTATCAGAACAGAAGAACCATCAAATACTGGTATTTCTCCGACAGCATGCAACTGCTGATTTAAATAAGCGTCCAAGACAAGGTCAACCAGCTCCAGGAGCGAAGGAAAATAACTATAATCTTGAAGGCAACTTACGTATTCCGTAATCCATGGGCAGGAGTTAAAGTTTGGCGTCGGCTGGGATCACCAATACTTACAAATTATACAGAGATAAAATTAGGTAGAATAAGCAGTGGACATCCACTCCAGGTACGAAAATAAGAAGAAAAGAACACTTCAGGGCATTAGCCCTGATCCTTTACATGCTATCCAGGCATGTTGAGGTAGATAGATGCTCCTACAAGGAGCCACCACAACAAGCTTCCAACATTCATGGTGCTCGACAATGAACTAAGACTCCGCCAGCAAGGTGATGTACAGCAAAAGATGGTGGGCAGGCGAGCAGGCCCACTTGTGAGACTCGCTCTCTGGCTGGTCCGGCAGCAGACCAGAAGATAACAGGAAATAGTAGTGAAACACATCGTATATAAACAATGGAATATTACTCCTTAGGTGGAGAAGATGCAATTAAATTAGTGACATAAGCCATGCAGGAAATACGGTAAAAGGAAAACAAGAAGGAATAAAATGCCAAAGCGATACAGATTTTAATGGCAAGTTAGCCAGCCAAAAATGTGGTGGAAATAGGCTTAAAAACGTGTCCCCACTGGGACAATTTTAAGCTTAATGAAGAGAGGTTGACAATGGTCAATTGCACCAGCCCTACACACTGTTCGGACAACTTTTTCTGTATTAGAAGAATATTATATACATAAGAAGAATGCCCCCATAAAAACAGTTCATAAGTAATGTGTGACTGGAAGAGACCAAAATATGCCATCCTTAGGTAGTTAATGCTAACTAAATCTCTCAATTTCCATATCAAATAGGCCACTCGTGATTTTTTTACAAAGGTGACCAATTTGTGTTTCCCAGTTCAATTTGGCATCAATATGAAATCCCAAAGGTTTGACTGACTGACTTTCAATATCTTTGGATAATCCTAGTGTGAGAAATTGAGTTTTATCCTGATTGCACAACAGCCTATTGGATGT
Source organism: Anabrus simplex (assembly GCF_040414725.1). Classification (NCBI taxonomy): domain Eukaryota; kingdom Metazoa; phylum Arthropoda; class Insecta; order Orthoptera; family Tettigoniidae; genus Anabrus; species Anabrus simplex. The sequence goes on along the minus strand of NC_090267.1, from coordinate 144,802,503 downwards.
AAACCAATGCATTGCAGTTGCAAAAGCTTCCTGTGACATCTGATTCAAACCTGAGATGCTCTGGTGTTTTGTAATTAACGTTGTATCATCCGCATACGATATAAGAGCATGACATTTGACATTTTGCGGTAAATCATTGACTGCCAGAATGAATAAAAATGGACCGAGGACAGAGCCCTGTGGCACACCAGTTGTAACTTTCTTCAAAGTGGAATACCTATTTTTAATTGAGACAAACTGATATATGTTATTTAAGTATGACTTAATTATGTTCAGTGAGGGATACTCAACACCATACATCTCAGACTTTGCAAGTAAAATTTCATGATTAATACAATCAAAAGCTTTACTTAGATCACATAACACCAAAGAGATCGCCTGCTTGTTTTCAAAACTGTTAATATCTGATTAACAATTTCAAGAACAGCAGTAGTAGTACATTTACCTTGTCAAAACCCAAACTGACAGTCGGATAGAAGTTTGTAAGTTTCAAAATAGTTGCTAAGTGATTCAAATATTTTAGAAATTATTGGAACAATTGAGACTGCACAATAGTTCTGAAAAAATTATTTGTCCCCACTTTTAAATACTTGAATAACTTTAGAAATGTTAAGTATATCAGGAAAATCTCCAAACTCTAAACACTTATTAAAAATAAAAGCTAGAGGTTCAGAAATCAAATGTATTTTTCTTTTCATGATGTAATTAGATAACCAATAACAATCCATACTCCTAGAGTTTGATAATTTTAAGCAAACTTTAATTACTTCATCAGATATGATTTCAACCCAATGGAAAGTGTTTTGGCAGGGGGGTTGATTGTGAAGAAAGTAATTCGCAGCTGTACCTGCTGCCTTAATTTGATCTCCGATTTCTTTTACAGAGTTTAAGATATAATTCAGTTCTTCTGGATCAAGAAATGTGTCTTGAGTTCGAGTAGGTATGTTTTCTTGTACTATAACATCCCATGCTGCCTTGCATTTGTTGGGTGCATTCTCAATATATTTTTCACAAGCTTAAGTTTTGGCATGAATAAGTTTTCTTTTATATAACTTTTTACAATTAAGATAACTTTATACAAGCCATTCTGCTTGGTTCCTCCTTGACAAGAGTTTTTATAAATTCTATACAGCAAAAGCATTTTTTCTCTATACTGAGTCAATTCATCAGTATACCAGTTCAACTTCTTGCTTTTAAGTTTACCATTATGACTAATTTTTACCAGTGGTGAACCTAAATGCCACAATTCAATCAATTTATCTAAAACGTTTCCAAATACAGTTTCAATATCATTTTCTCCCATTTGAAATTCAAATACAAAGCCCCAGTTAATTTGTTTCAGATTTTCAATAAATATGTTAATATAATTATCACCCTGACTTTTTATCCACATCAGAACAGGTTCATCATTGTAAATTATGTCAGGCTGGTTAAGATATAATGATATAAGCAAGGGGTCATGATCTGCAAAACCCCCACCAACAAGTCTAAGTTTATACAAATCTCTCAAAAAATTTACAATAATATTATCCAAGCATGCATTATTACATGTAGGTAGCTTGTTTGTGCAAGTTAAATTTAGAGTTCTTAGAAATTTGCCCTCCTGAATATGCCATCTCTATGTTAAAATCCCCACAAACAGCAACTTTGGCCTTAAACTTCAATTTTTTTTCCATTACTAATTCAAAATTCTTAAGAAATACATAAGCATCAGCATTTGGAGATCTATACAAACTAACAATTATCAAATTCTGATCAACCAGCTTCACACAATTAAATTCTCCCTCTAATTCCATACAATATTGACTTAAATCAATTTTTACAAATTTAAAACACACTCTAACTAAGATCCTAGCTCCCCCATTTTTCTTTTTACTCCTACAAAACATATCTGCAACAGTATATCCACAGGGCACAAAATATTCTACTTGATTTTCAGAAAGCCAATTCTCCGATACACGAATCACATCAACTTTCTCGGTTTGGCTAAAGTGTTCTAATTCTAACAACTTATTTCTAATGCATTGGATATTCACTTGCAATAAATTGAGAGATTTACCCTTGCTATCCTCTTGGCAACTACTTTTTGTATCACTCATTACTGTATTGGTGGAGATTTCTGACCTGATGTTTCACGTACTGGTATTTTATTTTATGAATAGGAGAATAACATACCTGAGTTTGGCTACTTACTAAACAATCTTTGATAATGGTTTGATTTGGTGACCAATCTGATTCGGTCACAGATGCTAGTTTTGATTTACATGGCCTCTTAAAATTCATAACATTTTCTAGTTGACTGAGCCAGCTTGAAGAACAGCTGGCTCTTTCTACTAGTTTTCCTGGTGGGTATTATAACCTAAGGGAGTTGCATTTTTCAAAGTACATGTGATTAATAAAATTATGAACAATACTAGCAATCTTTCGTTTACCTGAATTGTTTAGATGGAGGCCATATTTTGTTTTAATAGTGTCTCTTGAAACTGCTGCATTCAATAACCTGAGTATTCCAAAAATGTTTACAAATTTTAACAATATCTGTATTGACCTTGTCCACTTCAATGTTCACACACGAGTCTCTACTCAAATCATGCCTGTGGGGCATGTTCACTACAAAGACGTTAGTGTGAGTCAGCTTCGATAGTGTATTTTTAAGTTGTGACCTTATATTCTTGGCAACGTCGTGAGCTACGTCATTCATCCCACTGATCATAAGCACTGCATCGCCGCTCCCGAAGTTCCTAGTTGCTTCCTTTATGTTTTCCAGGACATTGCTGATAGAAGCTCCTGGATGTATTTCTCCGGTTGCTGCTATATTCTTGTCATTTATCACTCCTGCAATTCCTCTTCCTTGACTATCACCATACACAGCTACCTTTGCTGATTTAGGCCTAGTTGGATCTTGATTCTGAAATATAGGCCTAATTTTTAACCTCAGCACGGCAACGGCTCGCGATGATTTGGTTTCACGCGCGCGATCACTTTCTTCCAGAATTAAATTAATTAGGGCAGAAAACCTATTTCTGTTGTTTATTTCCAGAAATTCGGTTGTAGATTTCTTCTTAGCCGGCCATTCATGAACTACTTGACACCACATGCTCGAGTTTGTTGGTACTGTTACTGGTGTATCACTCGCAGAATGGTCAGTCCCGTATCACAGTCTCTCTTTTAATTCATGATTTTCTACTTTAAGAGCCTCATTTTCCTTTTGTAGAACATAATTTCTAATGCACTTTTGTATTCATCATTTATTTTCGGTGCTTCATCGTCAACGCCGTCGCCAACTACAACATTCCGAACACACTGCTCACAAATCCAGTCAACATAGTTCTTACATCTCTAGGGCAATTTCTGCACTTATAATGCCACCATCGATCACAAGAATCACACAACATTCCATTCTTCACTGATCTTCAACATTTTCCACACTTTTCATCACATTTTACGATTAATTTACTCGGAGGATAAAACACTACATCGTCATTACCAGATGCCTATCGGACATGTCAGCAGTTACTGTAGCTTGCTCCACATTGGCCACAGTCGTGACACACAGCATGCTCTCACAGCAAACTAGTGTAACTTACTTTTTGATTCGCCCTCGTAGCAGTCCACCTATTCAATACATGTTATATACATTTGTCTAGTACATGTTTCTTCCACTAGGGGGCACCATCAGCTAGAATACAAATGTACATCAGATATAAAATCATATCTTAAAATGGTAAGACACAAGTTAAAAATCACTATGTTAGAACAAAGCATTTATAATAAATTGCTGAAATTGCGAACTCTACAGGGGTGTTCTAAGTCCTCTTGTTGTCAAATTACTGTATGTTGATAATAGGCTACATTAAAATTGATCTAAGGAGAATGTCCATAAAATTCTAAACTAAGTCCTGAACATCGTGGAAAACTTTCAGGTACTAAGTTTTACAGTACTTAAGTTTTAAGTACAGTGGAAATTGGCACTGTTGTTTACAATTTTTCTTGAATCAGACATAGAAAATATCATGAAATAAAAGATTCTCGACAAATCTTTGGTAAAGTGTTCCTTAATAATTCAGTTCAAACGGTGAGTCACTTCTGGATTCGTGTCGGACCCAACAATAGAGGATGGCCTCACTCTACTCACACTTAAGTATTTTTAATTGCTTTGCAGACTTTACACTATCAGATTCTACAACCTGTTTATCATTCACCTATTCAATACATGTTATATACATGACTTCAACCATGATCTTAAGAAACAGCACAGGGAGGTTCGCATACGTTGTTTCCAATGTAAAGTGCAAGGTGCAGAGTTGTGATGATAACGCCAGGCTCACTTGCCTACTGCCATTCACAATAGAGTAAGAAAGTTTTCATTATAATCGGAGGTTCCATTACCTATGCACGGTCACAATCGATCTTGGGAGTTTTCGTTACAATGGGAGGCGCCCTTTCCTACTTCCACGCAGATTACAGTTGAGAAGTTTTTATTATAAAATCAGGCATCTTCCCTACTGTAAGTCAAAATTGAGTTGTGTTGTTATCATTATAATGACAGGCCCCTTTTCTTAATGACAGTCACACTGAGTTGGTGAGTTTCCATTGTAATAGAAAGAAAGAAAGAAAGAAAGAAAGAAAGAAAGAAAACTGTGCCTAATGCCAATCACATTTTAGATGGGTAAATTTGTTTATAATTGCAGGCACACTTGCCAACTCCAAACACAATCAGTTAGGGGAGTTTTGAACAAAATTGCATGCTCCCTTGACTTATGGCAGTCAAATTGAGAAGTGAATTATTATTTACAATGGTAGATACAAAGGAGTTGGAAAAGGATCCCATTCCTACTGCCAGTTAAAGTACATGGGGAGAGTAATGATAACAATAGCAGATGCACTCCTACTGAGAGTCTCACTGTCAAAGTAAAATAATAATTATAATGGAAAACATACCCTTTCTATATCAGTACAAACTGACTTCGATGAGTATATATAGATCGGCATACAAACCTTCATTTACAGATTAATTGCTGCTAAATGATACATCATGTCGGCAAACGGATTGTACTATAAGACTCCTCATTTAGCGGTCTAAATGGTTGATCTTAAGATATTTTCTCTTGTCTCATCTATTTATGGGTGAAATTGAGTTAGAAACATTGAATAGGGTGAAATTTGGGTAAGATTTTCTCACAGTGCATTACTTTTGGGTACCGGTACTAATATGACAGTACAAACATGGAATTTGGCTCACGTATGGATACTGGGTGGGCCATGCTTGTGTAGAATTAGATGATTCTACCTTTCGTATAAGTGATTCGAACTACGAATTATATGTGTACAAAGAGTAAAATGTAGGTATAGTCGAGAAATAGAGACAAATGTAACATGTAAGGAATAGAGATAAGACAAAACATCATAGGACCAAAGTTGTAGATCACTCCAAATTGAACTGCGATTGTGCCATTCTTTTTGTGATACGACTTACGGTTTAGCTGCTAAATACCTCGAAATGAAGGTCTGCACCGTCATTAAAATTGCCTCAATATTCTGATATTTTTCAAGGGTAAAAATGAAATATTTAAAGATCTTGGAAGCTTTCCCTCGTTTACAGGTTATGACTTGACATAACTTCGCCAAATATCAATTTTCTACCTCGCCTGACAGGTTGTACCTCAATCAGGATTTGGGGGGGGGGGGGTTAAAAATTAGGACTATCAGGAAACTATAGGTAACAAATATGCAGATTGTCATTATTACACTTGAAACAGATAACTGTACGAAAATTTAGCCAAAAAGGTCAATGTACAGAAACACGGTCGTTACGAATTTATTTACAGTAGAAGTCCGTTATAGCGAGAATTCACAACAGCGGAAATTTTACTCGCTATAGTGGATTGCCGTTATATCCGATTTTTGTATAAAAGTCGGGAAACTCTCCATACACATTAAAATCGGTATGAAACGGCAATCAGTTTGTTCAAAACATGCGTTTCCGCGGATGATATCCACACTACTACTTACATGTTCGATATTTTTCGAAATGCGATAGGGGCCTACTACCGTACGAGAAAGAGTATCTTTAATTTCATTCTGAAAAAATTACAGTTCCGTATTTCTCCGAATCCAAGACGATCCCCACATTTTCCTTCCAAAATTGAAATCAGGCTCAAAAAGTGCTTTGTAAAATCATATGAATATTTTTGTTGTGCAGTGCGCATTTTTATACTACTTTAGATGCCGAACATTGGCTTTCGTTATGCCGCATTTTTTGCGGCTGCACAATTATTCTTTATTTCCGCGGGTTTAATGACCTGTTCCACGTACCGGTATCTTTACAACTATCCATCACGAAAATATTCTTGCTGTCTATAAAATTGAATTTTACTTAGAGTCAGGTACAGTAGCTGTGTTATAACGTTATAACTCTGACACTGAGTAGCCGTGGCCTTTCTGAAGATTCGAAGGCTAGCATGTTTTGATGTCATTCTGCAAATTTGAGAAACGTTTTTGTAGAGGTTAATAGAATGTCATTCTCTCTTCACTATTTCCCGAGATCCAGTGACATTACCCACAAGCACTGTACATTTGTACAACCGGTTGTCACGGCTAGCGATATACAATAAAGAGTCGGTCGTTCATTGTCACCGAATTTGTATGTGCGTTCGCGCGCGGGGTTGAAAAGAGAAGCAGCGCGGTTACCGCGAGAATTGCCAGTGGTATTAAATACTGTTAGGCCGCGAATGCAAGATGACCCTTTATTTTTCGCATGAGATTCTGAGGAAAAAAACGTCGTCTTGGATTCGGAGAAATACAGTATCACTCAAGAGTTTTCTTCTTCATTTGGCGTCACCTAACCTAACCGTATATGTGTCATCAAATACCGCAGAGACAATACGCGACACTCTGCGAGATATCGAGGGACAGCGATTAGAGCTTTGTCTAGCGGAGTGACCTGAGAGTTACTGATTCTGTCATAAGAGCACATGTATTTGTTTGTGAAGTTTTGGAGGTTATTTATGCGTTTGCATTAAGTTAACGTATAAATAGTAGCGTGTGTCATTGCTTTATATCTCCTGTCAATATGAGTGGAAAGATATGTGCTGCGTTTGGCTGCAAGAACTACGAAGTGCAGAAGGATTCGCGGTCTTTCTTCCGTTTCCCTCGTTACAAGAAAATGTAAATACTGTGTTTGCATATATATATATATTCTTCCAGTTACATAGATAATTTTTATAGAAGGCCTACTTCCTAAACTTCTGACCTGCGCGACCCATATTTTGACTGGCTTAAAATATAATAAGCTTATTTTATTGTATTAGTGCAGCAATTAACCTTCAATACCGATGTGTTGTTGTAGGTGTGATCTGTGGGTTTTGATTTAATTAAGGAAAATGCATATGTATATGTGTATGGCTGGTTGTGTTCCAAGTTATCCCATTTGGAATGCTGTAATGCGTTGTCAAGCACTGAAGAAAATATGGGTGATTTAAGAAATGTGGTGATGATGCAAATTTGCTTTATCCTAATGTAATGGCTTATAGATAAATTTTGAATGTTTTTGCAGCTAAATTTATAGTTTCTTTCTGTTAGTAGGCTTCGAGTTAAAAGGAAAATTGTCCAGCTCTTAAATGTAAATTCATTTAATCATGTGTGTAAGGAATGTGCCGATATATTTAATGACAAGCGTCCTAATGTGATGTACAATGCTTTTAAATGAGAAAAAAAGACAAATCTAGCCGTGAAAGTTCAGGCAGGTATGCTAAAGATTAAAAAGTAATGCTTAAATGAAAGATCAAGCCCTTTCACAGCAATCCATTCCACATCTTGATTATATGTCTAATTTTAGTCTTTAAATAATAACCTGTTAAATAATTCTTCATTCATGTATCCAGAATTGCTTTAGCAAATTTGAAGTTAATATTTTAGCAACACTTTCTTTCTAGAAGTAATTTATTTATCAATTTCCGTATATACAAAACCATTGATATTTGAATTTAGCCCGAATTTTCAGGTCACGCCACGAGGAGCGCCACTTGCGAATTGTCTCCCATTTTAACAAGGCTAAATTCGGAAGTGTCGCATATTGTCTCTACTGTATTTGGTGTCATGAAAACATCATTGAAACGCATGTAGAGAAACAAGTTATCCTCGCTAAAATTTACATGTGAATAGCCTTTCCAAAATTTAACTAAATGTGAGAAAATATGAACTATCCTTTGAAATCGGTGATGTATTCTGCCATAATTGGTGGTCATACAAATTTTAGTGAAAAATGGAAGGTGTAACTGTTCCGGTATAAACGGCTATAATTAATAATAGTAATAATAATATTTGCTACCATTGTGTAACCACATTAATTACACACCAACACAAATTAACGCAGAGACATGATAATAATATGTATGAAATTGAAACCATACGCACATTCAGCATAGAAAACAAAAACAAACAGGTTAACCAACATGACGACTAAGAAAGGATAATTGGGAAGCTACTAGGAACCGTTGCCTACGCTATAATACAAGGCCTTGAAATGCACTAATGAAAACGGGTGCCACCTTAGTTCACCATTCAGCCACTAGGATCGCGCTGTTGCCCCCTTGTGTTCGCATGGCCGTGTATGTCTATAAGTAAATTATATCCTAAATAAAGAGAGCTGAATGTTGTATGTGTCTACAGTTTTAAAACTTTCCTACTCAGGGGCTTCTTATCGAGTTTCAAAACTTTCTCACTTCTACTTGAGTGGCTCGAAGCAATGTTGTCTAATAGAGGTCTCAGAAATTTTTGGAGTAGAAAAAGAGGTAGTTTGTCGTCTTTACACACTCTACACTTAATTTCACTGATGAACCTGGTTTTCAGAAAAAACGTACACATTTTTAGTAACTGTCGTCGAGATAAATACTGCACAGCAGAAGTAACAAATTCCGTCATGCGCTGCAGAAGAGCCACAAATGATGATTTCGGGTATCTGAGGGCTCCTCGATCTTGAAAGCGAATAAGACACAATGTTGGACTTTCACTAGCTGGAGAAGTGATATGTTCTAAACAGCCTTCACAGTCTGTTTGTTCTTCTGCCACACGCACTAAGTATCCTGCTACCATAGCTAGAGAAATACCCGGTATTGTAGCTGTTGAATCTGAAACAAATTAATCATATTTATGTACTAGCGAACACTTAAATAAAAAAGTATTGTTCACACAGATCTGATGTAATTTACCTTGCAAGGGTTTTGTAATGATAGACAATACGTGTTCAGGAAGCTGCGGAATTTGCACATCATCGCGACTTTCATTCCTTCTATATCTTTCATCCATCTGGCACATTCTTGGTTGTAGTAAACTGGTTCGTACATTGCGGATCTTATTTTCATCCCTCAGCTCAACATTGCCATGTTTTGATGCCGCAATAATTCCTGTATGGAGCGTTGTTTCGATTGCGTTAAGGCATGACCTTGCATCCATTGTGTCATTGTATCCCGCTTTGCGTCGTAGGTGGCTAAAGAAAAGCTCGATATCATCGCTTGTTAGATTCCTCGTCAAGACATAATGAAAATTTATACTTATGAGGTATTTTATGCAGGCCACAGTGGATTGGGTAGTCAAGACGTTTCCCTCGTGAATCTTTTCTCTTTCTCTGGATGCATTTGAATGTTCTTGATATATGACAGGAAATCATTTATTAACTAACTGAGGCGTTCATCTTCAATGCTGAAAAATGCCAGTTTGTTCTCATTCCTGGAATATGTCCCATACGAGGTGTTGCAGACATCATGGGCATCGAACCACTTCATAAAGTGCTCCATGAAAGAAATTGTTTCTTTTAAACTGTTCCTGTCTTTAATGCTCTCGGGACAAACCACCTCCATACCCTTCAAACCAGCGATTGTTTCAGGGGAAAATACAATTTTGACTCTTGCTACAATCATTTTCTCCAAATTTGTAGGATAAACTACTTTTCTGGTTAGTTTCCTCACCGGCTTCATAATCTGATTTATATTAATGACATACAATCTCTAACACTAAAGGGGAAATGTAAAGTATTTGCTGATGATATCTTAATAACTTACAAAGGACTATGTGAAACACGAATTATGGAAGACATAAATTGTGACTTGGACAAGTTATCGGAATGGGCTTTATCTAAAAAAATGATCATAAATGTGACTAAAACAAAATACCTAATCTTTCATAAAACAGCCCATAAGATAACAGCGGCTAACACTGTTAACCTAAAGGACCAAGTAATAGAGCGAGTCAACTCAGCTAAGTATCTTGGTATAATATTAGACTCAACACTTTCCTGGAAAAGCCATATTGATTATGTAATCAGCAAAATTACCCCTTTGATAGGAATAATGCACAGATTAAGATACAGTAATTTTTCTCATCAACAATTGAAGTGTATATATTATGCAATAATCCACCCACATCTAACATACGCAAGCTTTATTTGGGGAAGATGTAGGAAAGATTACATTAATAATTTGGAAATCCTACAAAAAAGAGCCATCAAAATCATGTATGGATTCCCCTTCCTCAAACCATCACATGAAGTTTTTTCAGAGTCAAATATTCTGCCATTCCATAAACAAATTGCATTTTCATCAGCAGTCTTTATGTATAAGCTAGACAGGAAGTTAACCCATTCTACTGTTAACTTCTCCCACTTTAATGAAGTTCATGGATATGAAACTAGAGGATCATTAAGGATATATCCCTCTCATTCTAATTCAGTAAAGTACGGAGTGAAAGGCATAGAATCATCAATGTTTAGGGAATATAATGTGTTGCCTCCTGTTATAAAGAACTCTAAATCGATTATATGTTTTAAGAAAAAACTGAAGGAATATTACTCTTTTACAGATATCTTAATATAATCTCTATATAACTTGCTTTAATTAATACAATAATATATATATTGTCCATATTTAGTATATTACAGCCATGCAATATCTGAATATACTTCTGAAAAATTATGATCCTAACATGTAAAAAGAAAGAAAGAAAAAAGTACTTGTCACTTTACAGAAAAGCCATTGTATATGAAATGTAATTATTGTGTTGCCTTAAAAAAGTATGTACTGTATTGTCCCTATCACGAGCCAGAGGCTCATGGGACCTTTTATCACCAATAAATAAAAAAAAAAAAAAAAAAAAAAAAAATGTTGGGATCGCACGTTTTTTATGACGTGACTGGGATCGAAACTTAGGAACAGAGGCCTAGTTTTATCAGCTGGATGTTGTATCTCATGCGTAATGCTTCCTCCACATAATGTTTTAAACATCCAAACATTTACCTGAGAATTGTCGGTCACAATTCTGATCACTCTGAAACCACACTCTTCAACAGCATTTAACGCATCCTAGGTTAATTTTGCAAGTTGTGAGCCCGTAATGGATGAAGTGAAATAGAAAGACACCGGTATTCTGTAATATGTAGAGAGTCCCTTGAACAAAATGCAGAGTAGTTTATTGGGCAACCTATCTTCGATTCCAAGAGCGTCAATGTCAATGTCATTCAGTCCAATAAACATATCTAATTTCCTGTCATACATAAGTTTCGGCTTTATGGACATTTCATCTATTATAAGGGAACCAACCTTTTTGTTATCGTTCACTAACGACAGTTTTTCTACCAGTAATCGGGCTTTAGTTAGCGAAGTTATGCCGGTCTCCCCTTTTGAGTATCCAACATACGATTTCAACGTTCTTGGATGAGGAAGATGCAAAATATCGAGTGTTCTGAGAAGCCGATAACCAGTTGGCGACCTTGAAGATAATAGTATACAAATTTTAACTGTAGTCTCCTGGTATTTACATTTCTTTTTTTCCAAAGCTCTGAAGTTGTTCTAACAAAAAGTTTGCTTTCATGTTACCTCCCTCAGCTTCCTTCTGAATTTTAGAAACTCGACTTGCAAGATTTCCGGGATCCTTCTTTACCTTACTAAGTTCTGCTTCCAAGTCACGAATTTTTACGCGCAACCTCTGAATAATTGTCACGTGCTTTCTATTTCTTCTGATCTCCTTCTTTAATTTCCTGGTAATGTATTTTGGTACTGTTGATTTTAGGACGGGAGAAAACTGTGTACCTATTGTTGTGGTGCCTACATTTATCAGGTCAGATTCTCCAGTATTAGCAGGCACAGGAGAATCCGATTGTTCCACACATTTTCTATTATTTCTTATATACTCATTTTCACTGTCCGTTTTTTCAAGCTGTCTTTTCTTAGGAGCTTTCCTACATTTTAAAGTGACTTGTTTGTGTTTGGGGAACTCTGTAAAAACTGAAGGGACTTTATTAGGCAGGAGCGTCTTTTTAGATGTACTTATACTAAAGTCTTCTTCTCTGAAGTGTTTACTGCACACCCTCGATTTTTCTGTAGGAACCCAGAGAGATCCCGGCTTGTCTCCTCTGCGAGATATAGCAACAAGCCACCGTTCTTTCAAAGCACTATTCACTGGAAACTTGTGAAATGAAATTCCACTACCTTTAATTTGTCGTGAATGACAATAAGGAACACAGCAATAAACCATGATTGAACCTGCGAGTGCTTATTATCACAAGATTACACACATTCACAACCAACTCAATACACACGTTTAAAGGCGCGAACCTGGTAAACAGGGGGCAAGGTAGCGATCCTAGTGGCCCGCCAATGAACTGCAGTGTGACCACTTCTATAGTGTTTTACGGGCTCTATTTCCAGGCCTTGTATTATAGTATAGGCAATGCTAGGAACCATATCCAGGCGGTGAAAGGTATTGGCAATGCTGAAGAAGCGAAATCAAAGGAGATTCTAATTCCATAAGCTTACTTAACAATTTATATTCAAATTAGAGCGCAAATAATCAAATAAAATACCTTTAAAATCAAAAATGGTTATTAAAAATAATTACAATTTACACCGAGAGTAAAATTTTACTTAATTAACTTTAGGTCTGAACATCTCACACAACGTTCCACTGTTCATGGCGAAACATTTAAAACGCATAATGCTGATGAAAGAAAAGGAAGGTAATATTATACAGTCATGAGTACGCACATGTAAGAAAGGGAAACAACATATAAAATGCATATCCTAGTGCAGGGCACCTTTAGGAAGAAACCCCCTCAAAAACACTTCTGAGAAATGGTTCCCGTCCTAAATGGGAATACACTAAGATAAAACGGGATAAATGAGACAGTCCCAAGGGGAAATTTACATTTTATGATTACATCGAAAGGCGTTGAATATCTAATTTACAAAATCAAGAAAAGAAATGGGTACTGTCTCTTAACACAACTCTGATATGACTTGCCGGTAGGCTAAGTCATTTTACTGAAATTTTGGCGATTGAAGGAAACACGGGTAAGCTCCAGCAAAAGAAATTAAACGGAACACTACATTTGAAGATAACCTGAAAGATGAAAAACAACTAAGTGCTTACCTGTTGGAGGGGCCAAGAAGACCCGTCACCTGAAGAAGGCAACCTTTCCCTTCACTGGTCAAACAGACAAGACGGCTCAGCAGAGCTTGGAGTTACCCACGAGCTCTTCTCCGGAAATTAGTACATAGTAAAACGACCAATGAGCGCCCGTATTTTCCTTCGTCCGCCAATCACAATAAATTTTATAATTACCAATAGGGGCCCAGGACTAAAATCTGATAAAGAACATCGAGTAGCATCCAGAAACTTCGAAACTGACGCAATATGATAAAACAAGAAATATCCCATCCCGATCTGGCGCGTGTGATATAGGGTGTTTCCTAATTATTACATCTACGGTACTTCAAATGTTTACAACAACCAATCTTAAAGCCATATCATAATTAAATAATTCCAAAATTCATACACAAAAAATACAACCACTAAATAAATACATGATATAAAATTCCCCAGTCTATCAATTTTAAATTATCACTACAGAAGGGTATGTATAGGTACTTTAAGACAGAAACAGGTTCAAAGAAGGACATTCCAGGAATCATTAATGAACAAAGGGAGTGTGTATGCGAGGATCTTCAAAAGGCAAGTGTATTCAGTTAGCAGTATGTAAAGATTGTTGGTTACAAGGATAATGTCCAGATAGGGGAGGTGAGTAATACCAAAGAAGTATTAAAATTCACCTATGACAACAATGATATTTACGGTAAGATACAAAAGTTGAAAACTAGAAAAGTAGCTGGAATTTATCAGATTTCTGGGGATATACTAAAGGCAATGGGTTGGGATATAGTACCATATCTGAAATACTTATTTGATTATTGTTTGGTTGAATGAGCTATACCAAATGAATGGAGAGTTGGCTATAGTAGCCCCTGTGTATAAAGGAAAGGGTGATAGACATAAAGCTGAAAATTACAGACCAGTCAGTTTGACATGCATTGCATGTAAGCTTTGGGAAAGCATTCTTTCTGATTATAATAGACATGTTTACAAAATTAATAACTGGTTTGACAGAAGACAGATTGGGTTTAGGAAACTTTATTCCACTGAAGCTCAGCTTGTAGGATTTCAGCAAGATATAGCAGATATCCTGGATTCAGGATGCCAAATGGACTGCATTGCGATTGATCTATCTAAGGCATTTGATAGGGTAGATCATGGGAAACTACTGACAAATAAGAGTGCAGCTGAACTAGACAAAAGAGTGACTGAATGGGTGGCTACGTTTCTAGAAAATAGAAAGAGAATAAGAATAGGCAAAGCTTTATCTGTCCCTGTAATAATGAAGAGGGGAATTTATCAAGGTTGGACCTTTATGTTTTATATCAATGATATCAATGATATGTGTAAAGAAGTGGAATCAGGGATAAGGCAGTTTGCAGATGATGTTATTCTGTACAGAGTAATAAATAAGTTACACGATCGAGAGCAACTGCAAAATGACCTCGGTAATGTTGTGAGATGGTCAGTAGGCAATAGTATGATGATAAACAGAGTTAAAAGTCAAGTTGTGAGCTTCACAAATAGGAATAGTCCTCTCGGTTTTAATCACTGCATTGATGGGGTGAAAGTTCCTTTCGGGGATCATTGTAAGTACCAGTACCTAGATGTTCATATCAGGAAAGATCTTCATTGGGTTAATCACTTAAATATGATTGTAAATAAAGGGTACAGATCTCTGCACATGGTTACGAGGATATTTAGGGGTTGTAGTAAGGATGTAAAGGATAGGGCATATATGTCTCTGGTAAGACCCCAACTAGAGTATGGTTTCAGTGTATGGGGCCCTCACCAGGATTACTTGACTCAAGAACTGGAAAAAATCCAAAGAAAAGCAGCTGGGTAGGGTTGAGGCTCTGGTCATGGGAGATTCCATCGTTAGACACGTGGGGAAAGTGTGTGGAGGAAAGGGTACCAGGGTAGAGTGTTATCCAGGAATTAGGTTGAGGCAGATGTTGAGGAAAGTAGAAGAGAGGGAGGAGGGGAAGGAGAAGGTGGTAGTGTTTCACGTTGGTACCAACAACGTAAGGCAAGCTGATATAAGTACCAACATAGTTGGAGATGTGTGGGATCTGGTAAATGCAGCACGGGTGAAGTTTAAGAAAGCGGAGATTGTTATTAGTGGAATACTGTGTAGAAGGGATACTGACTGGAGGGTGATTGGGGATTTAAATGAGACTATGGAGTGGGTATGTGGGAAACTGGGAGTGAAATTTCTAGATCCAAATGGGTGGGTAAAAGATAGGGATCTGCGCTCAGATGGCCTTCATTTAAACCGCAGTGGTACGTATAAGTTAGGAAATTTGTTTGGAAGGGTAATAGGGAGGTACATTCAGGGAAACGGGGTGGCCTAGGGAGCGGTGATAAGGGAACAAGGAACTGGAAATCAAGTAGGGATGACATAAAATTGTTAGTGTTGAACTGTAGAAGTATTGTAAGGAAAGGAATAGAATTAAGTAATTTAATAGATTTATATTCACCAGATATTGTAATAGGAGTTGAATCATGGCTGAGAAATGATATAATGGATGCAGAAATTTTCTCACGGCACTGGAGTGTGTATCGTAGAGATAGGATAGGAAGGGTGGGAGGCGGAGTGTTCATTCTGGTGAAAGAAGAATTTGTAAGCTACGAAAAAGTTAAAGATGAGACACATGAAATTCTAGGTGTAAGGCTCATTTCTAAAGATAATAGGCAACTTGATATATTTGGAGTGTACAGATCGGGAAAGGGTAGCACTGACGCGGATTCAGAATTATTTGATAGGATAGTCAGCTATGTGGGAAACGACATGGAAAGAAATGTGATTGTAGCGGGAGATCTGAATTTGCCAGATGTCAATTGGGAAGGAAATGCGAATGACAGGAAGCATGACCAACAAATGGCAAATAAGTTAATATGGGAAGGACAGCTGATTCAGAAAGTGATGGAACCAACCAGAGGGAAAAATATCCTGGATGTCGTGCTGATAAAACCAGATGAGCTCTATAGGGAAACTGAAGTAATAGATGGTATTAGTGATCATGAAGCTGTTTTGGTGGTAGTGAAATGTGATAGAAAGGAAGGTCTTAAAAGTAGGACTGTTAGGCAGTACCATATGGCTGATAAAGCAGGTATGAGGCAGTTTCTAAAAAGTAACTATGATCGGTGGAAAACGGTAAATATAAATGTAAACAGACTCTGGGATGGGTTTAAAGAAATTGTTGAGGAATGCGAAAACAGGTTTCTACCATTAAGGGTGGTAAGGAATCGTAAAGACCCACCTTATTATAATAGAGAAATAAAGAGACTAAGAAGGAGTTGCAGACTGGAAAGAAATAGAGTTAGAAATGGCTGTGGAAGTAAGGAGAAATTGAAGGAACTTACTAGAAAATTGAACCTAGCAAAGAAGGCAGCTAAGGATAATATGATGGCAAGCATAATTGGCAGTCATACGAATTTTAGTGAAAAATGGAAGGGTATGTATAGGTATTTTAAGGCAGAAACAGGTTCCAAGAAGGACATTCCAGGAATAATTAATGAACAAGGGGAGTGTGTATGTGAGGATCTTCAAAAGGCAGAAGTATTCAGTCAGCAGTATGTAAAGATTGTTGGTTACAAGGATAATGTCGAGATAGAGGAGGAGACTAAGGCCAAAGAAGTAATAAAATTTACATATGATAACAATGACATTTACAATAAGATACAAAAGTTAAAAACTAGAAAAGCGACTGGAATTGATCAGATTTCTGGGGATATACTAAAGACAATGGGTTGGGATATAGAACCATATCTGAAGTACTTATTTGATTATTGTTTGGTCGGAGGAACTATACCAGATGAATGGAGAGTTGCTATAGTAGCCTCTGTGTACAAAGGAAAGGGTGATAGACATAAAGCTGAAAATTACAGGCCAGTAAGTTTGACATGCATTGTATGTAAGCTTTGGGAAGGCATTCTTTCTGATTATATTAGACATGTTTGTGAAATTAATAACTGGTTCGATAGAAGGCAATTCGGTTTTAGGAAAGGTTATTCCACTGAAGCTCAACTGGTAGGATTCCAGCAAGATATAGCAGATATCTTGGATTCTGGAGGTCAAATGGACTGTATCGCGATTGACCTGTCTAAAGCATTTGATAGGGTGGATCATGGGAGACTACTGGCAAAAATGACTGCAATTGGACTAGACAAAAGAGTGACTGAATGGGTTGCTATATTTCTAGAAAATAGATCTCAGAGAATTAGAGTAGGTGAAGCTTTATCTGACCCTGTAATAATTAAGAGGGGAATTCCTCAAGGCAGTATTATCGGACCTTTATGTTTTCTTATATATATATAAATGATATGAGTAAAGGGGTGAAATCGGAGGTAAGGCTTTTTGCGGATGATGTTATTCTCTATAGAGTGATAAATAAGTTACAAGATTGTGAGCAACTGCAACGTGACCTCGAAAATGTTGTGAGATGGACAGCAGGCAATGGTATGTTGATAAACGGGGTTAAAAGTCAGGTTGTGAGTTTTACAAGTAGGAAAAGTCCTCTCAATTTTAATTACTGCGTTGATGGGGTGAAAGTTCCTTTTTGGGGATCATTGTAAGTATCTAGGTGTTAATATAAGGAAAGATCTTCATTGGGGTAATCACATAAATGGGATTGTAAATAAAGGGTACAGATCTCTGCACATGGTTATGAGGGTGTTTAGGGGTTGTAGTAAGGATGTAAAGGAGAGGGCATATAAGTCTCTGGTAAGACCCCAACTAGAGTATGGTTCCAGTGTATGGGACCCTCACCAGGATTACCTGATTCAAGAACTGGAAAAAATCCAAAGAAAAGCAGCTCGATTTGTTCTGGGCAATTTCCGACAAAAGAGTAGCGTTACAAAAATGTTGCAATGTTTGGGTTGGGAAGAATTGAGAGAAAGAAGAAGAGCTGCTCGACTAAGTGGTATGTTCCGGGCTGTCAGCGGAGAGATGGCGTGGAATGACATTAGTAGACGAATAAGTTTGAATGGCGTTTATAAAAGTAGAAAAGATCACAATATGAAGACAAAGTTGGAATTCAAGAGGACAAACTGGGGCAAATATTCATTTATAGGAAGGGGAGTTAGGGATTGGAATAACTTACCAAGAGAGATGTTCAATAAATTTCCAATTTCTTTGAAACAAGAACGAAAGGCAAGATGACCTATTCTGACGACCTCCCGAAACATGTCCTGTAAGTTTTAATTTTATTCATTTTTGCCTGAGGCATTAATAAAGTATCGATTAGGTGGTTATTTATACTTACTTCTTTCTTTGGAATCATTTAGGAAATGGCTAGAAAAACAACAAATAGGGAATCTGCCACCTGGGCGACTGCCCTAAATGCAGATCAGTATTGATTGATATTAAACAATATAAGCTCGATTTGTTCTGGGTGATTTCCGACAAAAGAGTAGCGTTACGAAACTGTTGCAAACTTTGGGCTGGGAAGACTTGGGAGTAAGGAGACGAGCTGCTCGATTAAGTGGTACCGGTATGTTCCAAGCTGTCAGTTGAGAGATGGCGTGGGAGGACATCAGTAGACGAATAAGTTTGAGCGGTGTCTTTAAAAGTAGGAAGGACCACAATATGAAGAAAAAGTTGGAATTCAAGTATTCGGGAGATAGTGGGTTCGAATCCCACTGTCGGCAGCCCTGAAGATGGTTTTCCATGGTTTCCCATTTTCACACCAGGCAAATGCTGGGGCTGTACCTTAATTAAGGCCACGGCCGCTTCCTTCCCACTCCTAACCCCTCCCTTTCCATTCGTCGCCATAAGACCTATCTGTGTCGGTGCGACGTAAAAAAACTAGCAAAAAAAAATTTCATAACTATTACAAATGATCAAGGAAATATGCGATGCATAAAAGAAACTATTATAATTATCGAGAATTATAATTCTCAGGACTTGTCACTCATTACATGCAACTAATCTCATGATTAGACCCGTATTGAGCTATGCTATGATATACTAACAATTTGTTGGTTGTTTTGATCCACCTTTTCAATACAAATTAGTTTGTGTTGCTAGGTCGTAATGTTACAACACTAATTTACCGGGACATGTTTCGCTTTATTCACAAGCGTCATCAGCCTATACAATTGTCTCAAGGTTTGTCATATTTGGATTGTTGTTACAAATTTCATTACATTGAATGTAAATCTAATTTCAGTGATAACAATATTTAAAACATAGGATTAATATACACATTAAAAATTATGACAATTCACAACAGCTCTTTCATACGTACAACACAAGGAGTAGAACCACAACAGACAATAGTCACAGTAACGCAATAAGGTCCACAAGATTCTGTAGCAGCAGGCAAAACATCAACACTCACATTACAAGCACAACACACACACAATATTACTTAAGTTAATTTCCATTTGTTCCAGATGCTTCTTCCATTCTATATCTCGAAAGAAACAAAATCAGATACTAAAAATTTGGATTGAACCCCCTTTTAACCGTAACTTACATTAAAACAATCAACTTCCAACGGAGAGTCTGGTCACTACAAACAAGAATTAAATATGTCAATACTTCCTCTGTATAAATTGCCAAACTGCAACAGCAAGCTTCATCAAATCTAGAAGCCATTCTCCAACGAACCCAAGACTTCAATTCTAGATTATCATCATGACTCTAATCACGCATGATGCAAAATTACAGTCTTTTTAAATAACATTATTTAGAGAGCACAATTCTTAACTAAAATTCTCAATACTGAAATGTTTCTGTATTCTAGAAACCAACACACTTTTGAAACTATGGCTCCTATATATTAACATCCAATATTTATATTTATGACTCAAATTTTAATGCCAAATTATAGTTGAATCAAATTTATTTTAACATTGCAAACAATTTTTAGCCAAATTTTCAAATTGTAAAAACTGTGTTTTGGACGTCAATGTGTTTTAGAATTAAGAGTTACTCCATTTTAACATTGCAAATCATATTGTCATAATTTTTAATGTGTATATTAATCCTATGTTTTAAATATTGTTATCACTGAAATTAGATTTACATTCAATGTAATGAAATTTGTAACAACAATCCAAATATGACAAACCTTGAGACAATTGTATAGGCTGATGATTCTTGTGAATAAAGCGAAACATGTCCCGGTAAATTAGTGTTGTAACATTACGACCTAGCAACACAAACTAATTTGTATTGAAAAGGTGGATCAAAACAACCAACAAATTGTTAGTATATCTTGTCACTCATGTCGCACATCATATAATGAATCTGAGTATAAATGTTGAGACTTTTTTTCAAGTCTTGACAATTGTGTACAGAATATAGATTGTTTTCATGGTTATAATGAACGTAAAAGTGGACCAAAATATCGGCACTAATAACATCAGTGATCCTACCACTCCATGATTTGATAGAAAATAGTTTAAACTATAGGTAACAGACTCCGCAAAATGCTGAAACCTAAGCCAGTACGTAATAACGTAGGCCTGTCAGCAACCGCTGGTCGCTGTACTACAGAGATCTCCGGGGCTATTATTTTTATACTTCACTCCCTTTCCATCCCGGCCCAAAGGAGTGCTATGAGTGTCTTACACAACAATTTATTTTTTCCAGATAGTAAGTCATATGTGTATCTATTTTGGTTGGCAGCTATTCCCAAATGTACATGCAAAATCTAGCTGCTATAGAATCTTGGAGCTGACGTTGCCATGGTTCCGGCCGTTCGTTTCTTTATCCGATTCCTAGAGCAGGGGTAGTGTGGTTCCAATATCTCCATAACGGTTGGTTTTAGGGCCTTAAGACACGTTTTTCGGGCCCGAAGGGTTTACTAAGTTTTGTTCTTTGCGTCAAGGGGCTTAAAATGAGCTTTGTCTCGTCCTTGTACGACAAATTCGATTTCGCCTACTTTAGCCTATTATTTTAATATATTTATATCTCCCCCTGTTGCCTCCCACTCAAATTGTTTTGAAAATAAAATACAGCCCATGTTACTCATTGGCAATGTAGCTTTCTATAGGTGAAGTAATTTTTAAAATTGGTTCAGTAGTTTTTGAGTCTATCCGTTGCAAACAAATATACAAATTTTTCCTCTATATAATATTAGTATAGAAGTATAGATTACATCTCTACACACAAGGTTACCGTCAGGAAGGGCGTCCAGCCATAAAACAGGGTCAAATCCATATTTGCGACACAGTTTGCACCCGCAACCCCACAGGTGTGGGTAAAGCGATAGAAGAAGAAGATACTCATTTTAAAAATTCACCCGCTTTCATATTTTTTTCACCCCCTTAAGCGGATTTTCCAAAAAGAGTGTGTTCATTCCAAGTACCAATTTTAAAGTCTGTAACATCTTCATTTTTTGAGATATATGTATCCTCGTATAAATAATTCAACTCCTTCCTCACTTCTTTTCACCCTCCCCCCCACCTCCCCTTAAGTGGATTGATTATCTGAAAACGAATATTTGTGATCTTTTATTTTTAAAGGGGATTCCAAATATCAATTTTCATGTCTGTAACATGTTAGGTTTTTGTGATTTATTGTAGATAATTTCACTGCTGTAGAATTCTGGAACTGACGTTGCCGTGGTTACGGCAGTTCATTACTTTATCCGATTCCTAGAGCAGGGGTAGTGTGGTGCCAATATCTCCATAATGGTTCGTTTTCGGGCCCACAGGGCTTACCGAGTTTTGTTCTTTGTGTCAAGAGGATTAAATTGAGCTTTATCTCGTCCTTATACGACAAATTCGATATTTTGCCCCACCTCTATTGTTTTGAAAATAAAATACAGCCCATGTTACTCACTGGCAATGTAGCTTTCTATAGGTGAAGTAATTTTTTAAATCGGTTCAGTAGTTTTTGAGTCTATCCGTTACAAACAAATATACAAATTTTTCCTCTTTATAATATTAGTATAGAAGTATAGATAAATGTGATGTATTAAAGTTTTACATAAAATGTTAAAATGTCAAACTCCTGCTATACAAACTCTTAACAATGAATTTATGATTTACCAGAATAGCCAACTAAACTCTTAAACCTTTCTGTCTACCCTATCTATCTATCTGTTTATTTATTTATTTATTTATTTATTTATTTACTTATTTATTTATTTATTTACGTAAGTAACTTACCTAATCCTTGAATTTTAATGTTTGAGATATTATTTACAAAAATTTGGTATTTTATTTGCAATGAATCTTTCTTGACTGATTTTTGATCGTGTCGAAAATGAATTTTATTTAATTGCATTTTGGTGGTAATGAACTTCTTTTAAATTTAACATCTTATTAAACTGGTTGTTTCTTAAACTTAACATCTTGTTACATTTTATGATTCCATGGTTTCCCTTTCTCACACCAGACAAATGCTGGGGCTATGCCTTAATTAAAGCCACAGCCACTTCCTTCCCTCCCCTAGACCTTTCTTAACCCTTCGTCGCCATAAGACCTATCTGTGCCGGTGCTACATAAAGCACATCGCAAAAAATATATATATTTTATGACATCTTGTTGGATTCTCTTGGTTTTGAGAATATATTATGATCACACTTAATCATACATCCTTTCCATAACTCAAAGAAATATCCTACGTAATGCTGGAATGATTTTCTTCCATGGCAGAACACTGGGAAATCAACATCCAACACAGCAAAAATATGAGCAAAACAACAACACAACAAACAATAAATAATCACACACACACACACACACAGACCCACCCACCCCTCCCATTTTTACTCCCAGGAATATGTCGGGACAATCCTGTTCATAGGCCACAGCTAATTGCTTCCTTACCCAATTTCATTCAACCTCATACATCTTCATTAGCTCCTTAGCCGATGTTGGCATCAGGAAGGCCAACCAGCCATAAAAACATGCCATAAAATCTTCATTAGCTCCTTAACCGATGTTGGCATCAGAAAGGCCAACCAGCCATAAAAACATGCCATAAAATTAAATCTTGCCTCATCCCCAACTCTGTATCAGGAAACGGGACTAAGGAGAAGACATACATACACATAAATAACACCTAATTAATGTTTGAAGAATGATATGATGATGAACTATACAGTTATAAGGGATCCCTTGCAATTTGAATGATTATACTTTTGATTTTTTACAAACAGGTGCTGAATAATACTGTATTTAAATTACAAAACCATTTTTTATTGTGACTTGCGATGCACCAAAGAATATGTCTATTACCTACCAACTAACTGAGCTATCATTAGAAATTCATAAACAACTTCATTCAGAGAGAATCTCATAATCAGACTACAAGCCACAGCATATCAGAAGTTTCACAAATGTTTTAAAAAAAAATTCAATTCTGATCATTTCTATCTTTATATTATTTCCTCCACTTCTCATATAATAAAAGTATTTATTATTTTCTCAGGTTCTCGTGGAACGGTTTGGTCTAGCTGCTAGATTTGGTTTCATGCACCTGGCTGCCACTAATCTAGCATTGTGGGTACGGCTTATTATATGGGAGAGTGGTAACGAGTGGACCTACTTTGTACATCTTGCGCAAGGCACTCATTCTCGAGGACTTATTGCTAATGACATTCCTACTCCACTACAGCTGAGAGGATTTCCCCGTTCTATGGCAGTTCCAAGGCATCAACGCGACCTTACTTTCAGTAAGTATAACTATTATAATACACCCAGATCTATTCCACTTTCACTTCAGTTTGATATTGACAGTGATAAAAAGGTGTGACCTGCTGTGAAAACATCCTTGCCTTTCCTTCTTCAAACCACAAAACTATAGTAAATTAACCTTTTGCCATTTTTACTGCTCCAGACTGATCAAGTTTTATTACTCTCCTGCTGTGCTGAACGCTCCAAAGCACTCATAACAAACACGGTCATCAGAAGTGTTTTTACAGAATATTGAGGGGTCTTTTGAAATTATGCTGCATTCCCTTGACTCAGCTAGCTCTCAGCATGTTATTAACAGTCTTTGCTGTGTGCATTTCACAAGCAGACCTAGTTTATAAACACCGTCTTCTGGTTAGGGATTTTCATGTTCGAGTTCACACTATATCATCTACTTATCACGGAGTAGTGTCAAAAGGTTTGAAAGAATGTGAAACTGGTGATAGGTTAGAAATTAGTGGAGATAGTGAACTTTCTAGTTGTGCTTCAGAATTGTATTCTAATGAATGTATTAGTAATAGTGATTCTGAGAATGACGAAAATCATGAACAAATATTGTGTGAAGACGAGGGACATGATTACAGAGAAATGTTACTAGTTCTGATTACAGTAACTGGAAATATGGGAAAACAATGCTGGTCCATATCACGATTTACCTTCCAGTGGTTCAGATTATTATTATTATTTTTTTTAAATTATTTGTGGGATGGGAATTTTATGAGCTTGCAGCAAAGTAAACAAATGTTCAGAAAGAAAAATTGGCTCTCTTCATACTACCTGGCAAAAGATAAATGATAGCCAAAATATAATAATAATAATAATAATAATAATAATAATAATAATAATAATAATAATAATAATAATAATAATAATAATAATAATAATAATAATAATAATAATAATAATAATAATAATAATAATAATAATAATAATAATAATAATAATAATAATAATAATAATAATAATAATAATAATAATAATAATAATAATAATAATAATAATAATAATAATAATAATAATAATAATAATAATAATAATAATAATAATAATAATAATAATAATAATAATAATAATAATAATAATAATAATAATAATAATAATAATAATAATAATAATAATAATAATAATAATAATAATAATAATAATAATAATAATAATAATAATAATAATAATAATAATAATAATAATAATAATAATAATAATAATAATAATAATAATAATAATAATAATAATAATAATAATAATAATAATAATAATAATAATAATAATAATAATAATAATAATAATAATAATAATAATAATAATAATAATAATAATAATAATAATAATAATAATAATAATAATAATAATAATAATAATAATAATAATAATAATAATAATAATAATAATAATAATTTGCCCTTTTCCAGCTGACACCGAGTGGGAGCAAATATGGTTCCTCTCCACCATTCCTCATCCAATACACTGTTCCAGTCCAAGTTCCATTGTCCTATGCTGTTCTTCAGAGTCCATCCATCGTACTCTTAGTCTTCCTCGTCCTCTCTTCCCTGTCATCTGTCTTTCTAGTGTTCGTCTTGCCAGTATTTCTTCTTTCATCTACTTTACACATCCAAACCATCTCAACCTGTTCTGTTAAAGTTCATAATTTAGTTCTTGCACATTTATCTCTTTTCATATGTCTTCATTTCTCACTCTATCCCTCCTTGTCTTTTGTACCATACTCCCTAGGAATTTCATTTCAGCTACCTGTACTGTACTCTCATCTCTCTGAGTCATTGTCCAGGTTTCTGCTGCATTTGTCATTATAAATAAGTAATGTCCCTTGTAAATTACTTCTCCAGCCTTCATTGGTACATGTTTATTCCATACTAATCACTGTACCTGGTGGTGAAAGGCACTCCCCAGTTGTATCCTTTTACTAATTTCCATATAAGTAAGTAAGTAAGCAATTCGTCTTTATTCGTGGCGAAGTTAGGGCTCAAGGCCCTCTCTTACACTTAACCACAATATTTAAAATGATTAACGTACATATAATATTTAAATACAACAGATCTTTTAAAATAATATGGTACTAATAGAAAATTTGGAGATTGTAATAAAAAAACTATTATAGAATGTACAACACTACAATCTAAGTGTACATGATAATAAATATAAAACTAACACTAGTGATAATAAGAGACGGAAACACAGAAAAAAAACCAATAACTGGCTAATATATTTCTAATCTTTATGAATATATGCTCATTCACGCACTCATTCACACTACACACATCGAAAAGTCAGCTAGAGGTATTCAGAAAGTGATTTCGGCAATCCATCTTAAATCTCCTACGAGAATGCAAATCCCTAATGGTAGCAGGTAGGGTATTCCACAGCCTCGCGGCAGTGACTACAAAGGAGCGGTTGTAGGTCCTGGAGTGACTGAGAGATATTGTTAAACAGGAGCCAGATCGTGTATCGTGGTTATGATAGGAGGAGAGGTAATTAAATTTTGAAGAGAGATAATTCGGTACACCTGTGTTTAGAACTCCATGCAGAAGAGACAACATGTGGAGACTGCGACGCTCATGAACACGAAGCCATGACAACTCCCTGTAATAAGGTGAAATGTGAGAACCATATCGCAGCTTAAATATGAATCGAATACAGGTGTTCAAACTCCGTTCAAGCATCTTGTTACTGTCTTGAGATATGTCCGTAAGTACAGTGTCGCAGTAGTCTAGAATTGGTAAGATTAGGGATTTTACCAGTTGTATTTAAGATTTTTTGGAAATATAGTAGAGTAGCGTTTGAGAGGAAAAAGGGATTTCTGCACTTTACGGCATGTATTTGTCACTTGTTCAGTCCAGTTGAGGGTCTCAGTCATTATAACGCCTAAGTTTCTTACTGACGTACAATAGGGCACGACAATGTTATTTAAAATAATTGGGGGTACATGTCTACTTTTTAACAAGTTGAGGTTTATTTTGGTACCAAATATAATAGCCTGAGTTTTGTTAGGATTTATTAACAAGCTGTTATTTTTTGCATAGTCATTCAGTCGTCGTAAGTCAAAATTTACTCTGTCAATGGCTACATCTATGTCTTGTGGATATGAGTGATAATAAATCTGAAGATCATCTGCATAGATATGGTACTTGCTATATTTCAATGCGTCCCCTATGTCGTTCACACTAACAACAAATAAAAGTGGGCCCAAAACCGACCCCTGCGGGACACCTATGGATTTGTTGTGCCATCCTGAGTACATTGTTCCTACTGATACTCGTTGCCGACGGTCAGTGAGGTAGGAGCTAAAAAATTTAAGAGATGTCATATTAAAGTTGAGACTACGGAGTTTCAGCAATAGTAACCCAGGGCTAACTGTGTCAAAGGCGCTGCTTAGGTCAAGTAGTGTTGCTACAGTCACATATCGTTGGTCTATCGCTTGTCTGATGTCGTCCGTAACTCGCAGTAATGCTGTCGCGGTACTATGTCCTTTTTTAAAGCCGGATTGAAAAGGGTCAAGGAGGGAATTTTGGGTCAGGTATACAGTGATTTGTGCATGAATCAGACGTTCGAGTGCTTTTGCGAGGGGTGGCAGGATGGACACAGGGCGGTAATCTGATGGAGAATCCAAGGTATTGTTTTTCGGGATAGGCCTTATTAGTGCGTCTTTCCAAACGTTAGGGAATACTCCATTGGTCAGGCAGTAGTTGAATATGTGAGTCAGTATTGGTAGTACAGCCCCGATGATGTTTTTAATTAATTTTATAGAGATACCGTCATTACCTGTCGCATCGGAAGTGATAGAGTACAGCACACGTTTAACATCATTTGCGCTAACGGTGTGGAAAGAGAACTGGTCGCACTCGGAAGAGCGTGCTAAGTTTGTGGGATTAGCTGGTAATGGAACTGGTCCGACTTTAGGCTGAGAAAAGTAATCATTTAAGGTATCTAGAGATATGGTGGGAATGTGCTCTTCTAAGGCTTCGCCTATGCCCAGAGATCGTAACTTCTTCCAGGTTTGGTTTAAATTATTATTTCCCGCTAACTGTTGAAAGTAGCGGCATTTACTGTTTCTAATTAGCTGTTTAACTTTGTTTCTAAGTATCCTGTATTGCTCAAAGTCATCTTTGTCACGTGTTCGTCTGAATTGTCTGTACCAACGGTCACGGCTGGCCATAACAGATCTTATCTCGGTCGTCAGCCAGGGAGAAGGGGGGCAGGTAAATCTTACCTGCCTCTCCGGAGCATGTTTGTCATACAAGTTCAGCACTAATGAGTTGAATCTGTTGACTTTTGAGTCAATGTCATGAAAATTACGTATGTCATCCCACGGTAAGTTATATGCGTCATTACGTAGGTCATCTAATTCAATATGTTTTATGTCTCTTAAAATAACGTAGCGTGCTTTATACTTCGGTCCTCTGATAGAGTAACATAAGTACAATAAGTCGTGAGTTGAAATCCCAGGAGCTGAGATCTGTCCGTGCTTAACGACTTTCTGGGGTTGATTTGAAATTATAAGGTCAATTAAAGTGTGAGTCGAGTGGTCAGGGTAGTAGACATGATTCGTAGTGTTAAGTGGTAGGATTTCCATGTTCAGAGCATGGAATATGTGACACAACTTATCCGATTCACTAGTTTGTTTTAACAAGTCAGTATTAAAATCCCCCATGACTATGACATCTTCGTAGACCGAGATAAGATCAGTTAATGCTGCTTCGAATTCCCCCATTTGTCTAATATTAGGTGGCTTATATACAATTCCTATTAATATTTTCTTATTACAGTCGAGTTCAACAAACATATAGTCAGGTCGCAGGGGAAGGCTTGGGTCTGAGGTGCAGATAATCTTGCATTTTAAATCATTCCTGTAGTAAAAGGCTACTCCACCACCTCGTCTGTCAGTACGGTCATGTCGTAAGAGCGAGTATCCGTCGAGATTTACAGCACATGACGGCAAATCTCCACGTAACCAGCTTTAATTTTATACTATTCACTTCCCAAGTATTTGAAGTATTCTACTATTTCCAGTTCCTTCTCTTCAGTCTTGATAGCTCCTTTTCCTTTTTTACTTCATCTATTTACCACCATTGTCTTGCTCTTCTCCACGTTGACCTTCAATCCCTTTTGTTCAATCCTTCTATTCAGTACATTCAGTTGTTGTTGTACCTCCTTCTCATCTTCTCCATTCTTTCCCCTCTATAATCTTCCCTTACTGCCTTTAGATGATCTCATCCATCACAATCATTAACAATAAAGGTGACAGCACACTCCCTTGTTTTAGCCCATAGTCAGTTCCAAACCATTCTGATCTAACCACTGTTGTCTTCACACAGCTGCAACATTTATCATTCATTGCTATTATCATTGTTATTAGTTCCTTGCCAAACTTTTGTTCCGGGGTTGCTGTCGTGCGCCTTTTCTAAATCTATAAAAGTCATTACTACATCCTTCCCAAATTCCTAGCCCTTTTCCACAATCTGTTTCAGAATGAAAATGGGTTCCACTGTTGACCTTCCACTTGTGAATTCAAATTGTTCCTCTTGTACCTGACTTTCCACCTTTTCTCTAATTCTTATTTCCACTATCCTTTCCATTATCTTGGCAACATGGGAGATGATGGTGATTGCTCAGTAGTTACTGCACATCTTCTTACCTCTTATCTTCATATCAATCAATCAATCAATCAATCAATCAATCAATCAATCAATCAATCAATCATGATCTGCATTTAGGGCAGTCACCCGGGTGGCAGACTCCCTACCTGTAGTTTTCCTAGTTTTTTCTTAAATGATTTCAAAGAAATTGGAAATTTACTAAACATCTCTCTTGGTAAGTTATTCCTAACCCTAACTTCCCTTCCTATAAATGAAATTTGCCCCAATTTGCCCTCTTGAATTCCAACTTTATCTTCATATTGTGATCTCTCCTACTTTTAAAAGACACCACTCAAACTAATTTGTCCGCTAATGACGTTCCACGCAATCTCTCCACTGACAGCTCGGACCATACCGCTTATTACATGTTATAAACCTCATGATTAATCCATATTGAAAGTTGTTATCACTTAAAAACCAATGAAAGTATTTATTAAACCACCTATTCAATACTTTATGTCTACTGATATGTGGTTACAAATACATATTAACACTTAACACTTTCGGGACATGTTTCGCTCTCTTTTATAGGGCATCCTCAGCCATAAAACAATCTTAAAAATATTACACATTAAAAAAGAAGCTAGAAAATTAGCCGTGTAGCCTTATTACTTAGAATATTGGTACACTTAATGTGAAAATGAAATACATTTGATAAAATCATGATATAATGTCAGTGGAGCACTGTCTGTGTATATTCTAAAATCATTTGGTCCGAGACTAAAGCCTCTTCTTATATAAATTTTGAAGTTCCCATAAAATGATTCAATTAAATTTGTTGTTATTCCTCCTAATGCGAAAGTACATACATTTTTTCTAACAAATTAAAGGCGATATCACAAACAGAGAAAAATACGTCTTACAAAAGACGTGGTCAAGGACGCTGCTTTTGTCATTAATGTGAAGGTAGTAAAACACTCGAAGGGTAGTTATAAATGATGTTGAAACAGAAGCCTCAGTATACGATCGTGAAAAATGTAGGACATTATGCAGGCATAATTTTGGGGGGGACCCTTGCCAAGAGCTTGCAATAGTTATTGGATTAATCGTTCTCTGTAAGAAGAAGGAAAGAAAGTCTTAAATAAGTGGTAAACAAAAAAGAGAGAGATGTAATTGACTATATTAGAGTGAGGACTTACGTGTTTCTTATAAACAGTTACACACTACCTTCCATTGTATCTGTTGTACACAAGAAGCACAATATACAAAACACAACTTAAAAGTTTATTTTCTTGCAATCTTTCATACAAATACACAACATAAAAGAAATTGAGGCTTGCTTCTTATCATGATGAACACACTAAATAATATTGTAAGTATTTACATTTATACAATTTAGATCCTATATGTACAATTAGGTCTATACTGATGAGGTAGAGTGCCACAAATATGTGAAAGGTTTTTTTTTTTTTTTTTTGCTAGGGGCTTTATGTCGCACCGACACAGATAGGTCTTATGGCGACGATGGGATAGGAAAGGCCTAGGAGTTGGAAGGAAGTGACCGTGGCCTTAATTAAGGTACAGCCCCAGCATTTGCCTGGTGTGAAAATGGGAAACCACGGAAAACCATTTTCAGGGCTGCCGATAGTGGGATTCGAACCTACTATCTCCCGGATGCAAGCTCACAGCCGCGCGCCTCGACGCGCACGGCCAACTTGCCCGGTTGTGAAAGTTTATGATAGCTGATGGCTATCTAATGTTTGGAGGTCTGGCTTGAACTTAATGCGAAGTTCTTTTTAGCAGAATGCTAGGATGGGTAGGCTAAGTTATAAGGAAGGCAGGAATCTTGAGGCGGTAGTTAGTCCAGAGGTGAGACCTCTCAATCAGAGTTCAGTCTGCCTATTCAGTCCACATTTTCAAGAGGAGTACCTTCGTGTCTGACTTATGGCGTAGAGTTGATCACTGGACACAGCTGACTGCCTACAGCGGCAGAATTGTTGCTCCAATTTATACTCGCTGGCTGACGTCACAAGTCATGAGTCAGCGCTCTGCTGGACATACTCGTACATTCCAGATGGTTCAGTGCGAGAGCAGGTTGCGTAGCTGCAAGGCGGAGGACACTACAACATCCTCCCCTCCTAATTGCGTCGATACGGCATGAAATGGCGACGGCGCTGGCCGCGGCAGCGATGCTGGACTGGAGAGTCGGCTGTGTTGGTTGTGGTGTCCGTAGCCTGGTCCGGGTGGTGGAGCATAGAGTCATCCTGAAAAGAACCCATTGTGATTAAATGGTCCAGAGTTTTTTCTATGATGGATTTTTTAGGGGAGACAAGGGAATCAACATCAGGTGATGGACGATAGCGAAGGCGGATCTGGTCCTGGTAGCAACAGATGCCTTTCTCGGCGGTCTGGATTGCATAGAGACGATTTCCCAGATGACACCAGGGATCCAGGAAGGATTGGGCTTGAAAGTCCGGACATATACTTTGTCGGCGGCATTGAACTTGGGTTGTGAGCGATGCAGCTGGGCAGGAAGAGACTGCAACAAAGAAAGCAACGTTCGATGAGGGCGTCCATGTAGTTTTTGTGCTGGAGTGAGGTTGTCTGTACCAGGCATAGTCCTGTATCATCCTAGCAATTGTAATAAGGCTTGGTCCATGTGTAAACCTGAAGACACAGCTTTCTTCATGTTCTTCTTGAAAGTCTGGACAAAACGTTCAGCTTCACCATTAGACTGTGGATGAAAAGGAGATACCAAAATGTGCCTAATGCCATTATTGGTGCAAAAGTTCTGGAATTTAGCAGCAGTGAATTGAGGTCCATTGTCAGAAATCAAGGTTCGGGGTAAACCTTCAGTAGTGAAAATCTTCTGGAGTGCTCGAATAATAGCTTCCGTAGTTGTAGAATGCATTTCTACGATGTAAGGAAAATTGGATAGTGAGTCTATCATGATGAGCCACAAAAAGTTGAGAAAGGGTACAGCAAAGTCTATGTGTACATGTTCCCATGGAGAACTAGCCGGGGGCCATGGAGTGAGGTTAGACGTAGGTGCATTCTGGTGTACTTGACATGGTTCATACCGAGCTTGATAGCTGCAGTCGCTTAAGTGCGGCCAGTATCTAGTATTCGGGAGATAGTAGGTTCGAGCCCCACTGTCGGCAGCCCTGAAGATGGTTTTCCGTGGTTTCCCATTTTCACACCAGGCAAATGCCGGAGCTGTAACTTAATTAAGGCCATGGCCGCTTCCTTCCCAGTCCTAGCCCTTACCTGTCCCATCATCGCCATAAGACCTATCTGTGTCGATGCAACGTAAAGCCAATAGCAAAAAAAAAAAAAAAAGACATGGTTCACAGTGGCAGATGAGCTTCTCAATGTCAGCGTTGATACCAGGCCAATAACAGTGTTGACGGGCGAGTTGCTTGGTAAAATGACGGTAAAATGAAAATCACCGCAAATGCAGATATTACCATTTGCCTTCTTTACTACGACAAGCGGTGTAGCCCATTTACTGGAGTTAACTGGTGCTACAATACCGGCTGCTAGCCATCTAAGTAGTTCTTGCTTAACTTGATCCTGGAGCGCGAGTGGGACTGGACATGCCTTATAAAAGCGAGGCTTGGCTCCTGATTTAAGCTGGATATGAGCCGTGTATCCATTGGCTGTGCCTATGGGGGAGTCAAAAACTTCCGAAAATTGCTCAAGTAGGTTAGTGATATCTGCGGTAGGTTGTAATTCAGAAACGACATTGACGTTGTCATGTATCTGAAATCAGAATAGATTGAAGAGATCCATGCCTAGAATGTTGGATGCAGTGTAGTTGTTGACAACCAGTAAGGTAACTACTTCATGAATGTCCATATGACTTGCGGGGATAGTGATTTTGCCTTCAATGTCAATTTTCTTCTTGTTAAAAGTAACAAGCTGGACATCAGCCGGAGAAAATGACGGTGATCCTTAGCTGTGATAGGTAGGAAGATTGATAATGGAGATGGGCGATCCAGTGTCCAATTGGAAATCGGTCGAGTGAACAGGGAAGGTGATCGGAATGACGATCTTGCTGGAATTGGTTGTAGGCAGAACCAGGTTGATTTGATCAACTTTCATGTCCTGTGTTTTCTTCTTAGTAGGACATTCAGGGCAGGACTTACTCTGACAGACAGTCTTGATATGCCCTATTTTATGGCAGCGATCACAGGTTGACTTGAAGTATCGGCAGTCACGTCGGTCGGGATGCTTAAAACATCCTCTGCATGAAGCAGGAGCTTCGGAGTGTGCTTAGGGATCCGTGCCTTTGGAGAAGAGTAAGAAGGAACCTGGTCGGAGCACATCAAAATGAGTGAGCTGACCTGGTGATTCGAAGAAGCAGAATGCTTGCTGGCCATATGAGACACCTGAGCCACATCGTATCTGTTAGCTATCTCAGCTACAGTCTTAGTAGTCATTTCATAGACTGTGGCAATACGCTGTACTTCTTCTAAGGAACGGTTACTGCTTCTGACAGCGTCGAAACGGATTTTGTCTTGTGGCGTATGGAGAATGACCATGTCCCGAATAAGTGAGTCAGTATATGGTGTGCCACAACCATCCTTAGAACAGGCGAACTTGCAGCTCTTGGCGAGACAATGTAATTCCGCAATCCATTCCGTGTGAGTCTGGTGCGGTTTCATTTGGCACTGAAAAAATTTATAGCAAGCTGCGACAATTTTGGAATCCTTAGAATAGTGCTCATTGAGGCAAGCTAGAAGGTGAGTGAAAGAAACTTTCGAGATCTGCTCTTCCAGGCTTAATTTCTGTAGTAATTTGCAGGTTGCATTCCCACAGAACTGAGGAAGAGAGCTCGTTGGCGCTTCTCGTCTGTAATAGCATGACAGATGAAATGCTGTTGTAAGCGAGCAAAATATACAGACCACTCCTCTTTATCTGGGTTGAAGGAAGCAAATGAAGGAACTGCATTGCTCTGCTGGAACGTAGACAGAGCCTGAATGGCCGTAAGAAATGCTGATTGCTGTTGCTGCATAAATTGTTGTTGCTGCTGTTGTAACGCCTGGAGGATAGCTGCTAATTGTTCTGTATTCGTCATGCTTGCATATAATATGTAGGACACAGTTGGTACAACTTGTCGAGCAGCGTGTAGTAGAATGCCGGGCGGAGGCTGGTATGTGAGGGGAGAGACCGCTGTGCGAAGGGCGAGCTGTAAGCATGACCTTCAGCGTGCGACAGGGGAAGAGCCTGTTCAGAAAATGAACTCACTGTAGGAACAAACGCTGTTTGTCTTTGACGTGAAATGGTGCTCTGCGTTCGATCCCCAAGCTGGCTGTTCAACTGGGTGCACACACCTGGAATAAAATCTTGAAATTTGTAAGACTGGAATGTATCTCCCCGCAAAAAATGTTGGAGTGTTGATGATGAATTTCATCCTAGTGGTCTGAGTGAACATAATGTGGTATCGTGGCGATAATGTTGCTTGTTCTCGTCATAATGTTGTTAAAGATGGTGTTCCGAATTTTTCGTATCGCCATATTTTTATGTTGTATACAAGAAGCACAATATACAAAACACAACTTAAAAGTTTATTTTCTTGCAATCTTTCGTACAAATACACAACATAAAGGAAATTGAGGCTTGCTTCTGTACTGACAAGGTAGAGTGCCACAAATATGTGAAAGTTTATGATAGCTGATGGCTATCTAATGTTTGGAGGTCTGGCTTGAACTTAATGTAAAGTTCTTTTTAGCAGAATGCTAGGATGGGTAGGCTAAGTTATAAGGAAGGCAGGAATCTTGAGGCGGTAGTTAGTCCAGAGGTGAGACCTCTCGATCAGAGTTCAGCCCGCCTATTCAGTCCACATTTTCAAGAGGAGTACCTTCGTGTCTGACTTACGGTGTAGACACAGCTGACTGCCTACAGCGGCGGAATCATCGCTCCAATTTACACTCGCTGGCTGACGTCACAAGTCATGAGTCAGTGCTCTGTGCACCTTGTCTTCACTGCTTCATTCCTACAGTTTCTTATAATTACAATTTTTTTTTTTTTCCCCCCCACAGTTCAAATCTTCCTTTACATCCTGCATGAATGTTTCCCAACTTTTCTTCAGCTGCCACATTTTTTGACTCTTTTTGCTTCTATGTATCTTGTTTTACTCTCTTCAGTCTGTAGTGTATGCCATTCCTTCTAAGTTTTCTTCTTTTATATTACTTTATCACTGTATCATTCCACCATGTTGTCTCTTTCTCTCCCTTACCTTTTCCAATTTTCTACTACATTTTTCTGCACACCTTACAAATACACTCTTAAGATGATTATTCCTTCCCTGTTCAACATGGCTAATATCTGTCCTTGGTATCAGTTTTTGTAATTCTGTCCTAAACTCTTCTTGAACCTCCTTTTCCTTTAATCTCCAGACTGTAATCTTTATTTCTCTTTTCTCTTGTAGTTTTGTGATCTTGCCTACTTTCAAGTTTGCTATCACTGCTCTTCATCCCCAAAGGCTTCCTCAGGCATAGCTATAACATCCATAAGATCTTTCCATTGCCCTTTTTCCACTAATATGTAATCAATCAACTTTTCCATTCTTCTGTCTCCCCATCTTATAGCTGGTAATCTTCTGGCTATTTTTCTTCTTAAACCATGTGTTTCTATTATCAGTTGGTTCCTCTGGCAAAAGTCCATTAAAATATCCCCTTCTTGATTCTTCTTGTCATAACCTCATGGTCCCTAGGGTCTCCTCTCTTCCCACTTGTGCATTCAGATCTCCCATTATAATTACTTCCTTGTCTTCAAAGTATTTTTCCACTTCTTCAAGGAATTATTCTGTATTCTTTATTTCCAGTTTATGGAGCATTTACTTGGAAGAGATCTTGTGTTCCCATCTCAAACTGTATCTTTGCTATGATCATTCCGTAATTGATCTTCTTTGCCTCCTCCACATATTCCAAAACCTTTCTAATGATCTATACTACTCCATTTACTGCATCTTGTCCTCCAACGTAAAACAGCTTCAGTTTTCTTTCCTTTCTTCCTCTCTATTTTGTTTCACTATGATTAAGAATGGTTATGTCCTTTTCTTTCATGATTCTGTCAGCTCTTCAGTCTTGTCTGTCAGGGTTAGAATGTTGACTGTCCTGATTCATATACATCGTGATACTGGCCGTCCACTTCTCATAGCTCCCCCAGTACCTGAAGAACTGCATGTTGTGTGCAGGAGACGTCCTAGCATTTTCCAAGGCTGCACCATATTTGCTCTCATTTTAGGCTTTCCTTACTATGGGTTTATCACTCCCAGAGGCATTTTAGATCTGCTACCAGTAGGTGATGAGGCTGTTCTTAACACGGAGTACAAACGCCTTCTGCAGCCTGGAGACGGATGTTGTTTGATGGGTTCCAATGTCATTTCCTGCACTCTCTGAAGATGTGTGAATACATACTCTAGAACCTTCATTACATCAACGTTGTTGACCCTGGTTGTTGTTTATAAACCAAGGATCATGTAAGAAACATTTTTCTGGAAATATTTCAGCTTGTCTTTCCAATCACCTCATAGTGATACATGCAAAATGTGTGGCAGTCTGAACATTAACATTTCTGTAGAAAACAATTTTTCAGAAAGAAAATAAAAAGGGATCTAGAACATAAGTTAAATGAAAAGTAGAGTCAGCCTATGAGCAGTTAATTGAGGAAGACAGCACTGTTCATTTGATAGCTTTTGACATGTAGCAATGTCCTCTCACTTCCCACTTAACGTAGGTACTATGTTTCATAAACGTCTGTTTTTGACTTAGAATTTGGTGTTCACAATGTTGAAAATAACACCGCAACAATGTTTGTAGTCTAAGGATGTAACGGGTAGGGGGGGAATGATATTATCTCATACCTTCGGCTTTATGTAATGACTTCCATTCCTGATAATGTTAATCAGCTGATAGTATATTCTGATTCTTGTTTGTATCAAAACAAGAACTTTTCTTTAGTTTTTAGATGTTTTTAGTACAGACTGGAAGATTTAATATAACAGAACATAAATATTTAGTGCCAGGTCAGACTTATAGAGTAGAAAAAGAAAGTGTCATCAATTTATATTCCAGATCAATGGATGGAACTAGTTAGGAAAACTAGGGTTAAGAAGCCCTTTGTATTGGTAAAGATGACAAATGACATGTTTATCACTGCTTCTCGTTTACTGAAGAAAATAATTAAAAGAGCAAATTCCAAACAAAAGGTATTATGAAGTTGTAAAATCAGTAAAGAGGATCCATTTAGGTTACTTTTTAAGTATTCTGTAGATCTCAGAAAGAAAGTACCTGCTAGACCTTTCTGTACTGAACAGCTAGGCCTGCACTTCCAGTCAAAGTAAAGATATTTTAGACTTACTAGATTACACAGGGCAAATGGCAGAGCACACTATATCTTACCTTTGTAGATTTTGAAAAAGCATTTGAGTGCATGAATTGGAACACAGTGTGGAATACACTCAATGAAAATGACATTCCAGATAAAATCTCCAATATAATCCATGAGAGTATGATTGATACAAAAGTCAAATCATCCACGAAGGAAACATAATTGAGCCTATCACAATCAGCTCTGGTGTTCACGAAGGTTGCGTCCTCTCTCCTACATTGTTTTCACTCATGTTAGTTTGAGTTATGAGGGAGGTAGTGGAGGGGAAAAGTAGAGGTATACAGTGGGAGGAAGACAGCTTTGAAGATCTGGACTTTGCTGGTGACATCTGCCTACTGCCAATAACATTGAAGATGTGGAGCATAAGCTTTTGGATTTAGAACAAGAAGCAGCAGCTGTCATGCTTAAAATAAATGCTGCAAAGACAAAGTAGATGATAATCAATGGTACTGCATCAACCAGGCTAAGGGCCCTGAAAACTGTGGACTCAACACAAATATCAGTCATTTTGGACATTTTCTTCATTCACCCTTTCACAACCCCATGCCAATGGACACTGAACTTGGACTTAAACAGCATCACAATCCACTTCACCGACCCTGAAAGCCATGGATTCAAGACTATTATCACTTGTTATCACTTGTTTATGCTTATTTTTACATATCAACCCCTCCCGTAGGGGAACTAATAGTGTCTTACTCCCACAGTCTTTCTTCCAGATAGTAAGTCATGTGTGTACAAAGTTTTATTGAGAGCTATGTCGAAACATACAAACGTACATCCATAATCTCGGTCACTTTGGACATTTCCTTTTTTTCACCCCTTATCAGCCTTCACTTCGATGGTGAGTGAACTTGGACTCAGACGACATCCAGAGTGTCACCATTCATCTCAGCAATCCGTAAAATTTGTTTTGTGCATTAATATAGGTCATTTTCCATTATTTTTACATTTCACCCCTGTCCAAACCCCACTCCTAAGGCTGCTAGTGGTGTCTTACCCCTACAGTATTTTTTTCAGATAGTGAGTCATGTGTATACTAAGTTTGGTTGAGAGCTACGATGGAACACACACACACATACATCCATAATCTTGGCCATTTTGAAAATACATTTTCATCTCTTCTCAACCCTCATGCCGATGAAAACTAAACTTAGACTTAACTGGCATCTGCAGTGTCACTATTCATCTCAAAAACACAGAAAACTTGGATTCGACATTAACATTGGTTGTTTTTGATTATTTTCACATGCCACCCCTCCTCACCCCTGCCCCAAGGGATGCTAGGGGTGTATTACCCCATGGTATTTTTTTCCGAGAGAGTAAATCAGATGTGGATCAAGTTCGGAATAAGGGTTATACTGGAACATACATACATAATCTCGGTCATTTTGGACATTTTCTTTCAACACTTCTCAACCTCCATTTTGACTGGGGCTGAACTGTGACTTAAAAGGCATCTAGAGTACCACAGTTCAATTCAGCAGCCCCAAAAACTGTGGGTTCAGCACTGATATTGGTTGTTTTTTATTATTTTTGTATTTTACCACCTAGGGGTGCTAGGGGTGTCTTACCCATACAGTAAATTTTCCAGACAGTAAATCATTTGTACGCTAAGTTTGGTTGGAACATACACGCATTCATCCATAATCTCTGTAATTTAGGACAGTTTTTTTCACCCCATCTCACCCCCATGATGACTGGGCTGAACATTGACTTAAATGGCATCCAGAGTGTCACTATTCATCTCAGAGACCCCGACAACTATGGATTCTACATTAATGTTGGTTGTTTTCTATTATTTTCTTATTTTACCCCTTTTAATTTTTCCAGATAGTAAGTCATATGTACCAAGTTTGGTTCAGAGCTGTGCTGGAACATACACACATCTGTAATTTTGGTCATTTTTTACATTTTCTTTTTCACCCCTTTTAACCCCCATTCTGATTGAGGCTGAACTTTGACTGACATGGCATCCAGAGTGTTATATTTCATCTTAGCAACCCCGAAATCTATGGATTCAATGCTAATATCAGTTGTTTTTTATTATCTTTACATTTCATCCCCTCCCCTAGGGGTATTAGGGGTGTCTTGCCCCCACAGTATATCTTTTCCAGATAGTAAGTCATATTTGTACCAAGTTTGATTAAGAACTGTGCTGAAATGTACACACATACATCCATAATCTTGGTCAGTTTTAGACATTTTATTCTCACCCACTATGCCGATGGGGGCTAAACTTTGACCTAAACGGCATCCAGATTAAATGATAATTTTGTATACAACCCATAAATAAGAGTTTTTAAAACAGAATCTAAAATGATCTGGATAGGTCCATGTTTATGAGATCAAAATAATTCTTCCAAGTCCAAAAGCCCACACAGAATAAAATCTTATACAAATTATTTTTAATACAATAAAATAAGAAATTTCAAATCAATTTCCACTGCTGTCTATATACTCCCACATTATCAACACCAAATTCTTCCAGAGGTCTCATCAGCATTTCCCTATTGATCATAGGCTTTATTGAAAGCTATGAACACTACTACATAACCTTTGTTCTGGATCATTCTGTTCGTGATGATGTTTGTGATGAGTTCAAGAACTGTTCAGTACTACAAGTGTTTATCCGAAACCAGCCTGATATTCACCAGTTTCTTAATCAAATCTTATTTGCTATTGGCAAGATCAATATACTTCTTGTCATATTTTTTGTATAAGTTAAGGCTAACTGCCATTCATGTGGAATCCTTTCTTCATACCAAATCTTGTAAAAGAGTTCCTCTAAAGCAAAAAACAGGTGTCCATTCCCCCTCTTGACCAATTC
Source organism: Anabrus simplex (assembly GCF_040414725.1). NCBI lineage: Eukaryota > Metazoa > Arthropoda > Insecta > Orthoptera > Tettigoniidae > Anabrus > Anabrus simplex. The sequence goes on along the minus strand of NC_090267.1, from coordinate 144,761,613 downwards.
AACTATGATCAAATCTTCCCCTGCTGCCTTGTTGTTTTTCAATGACATGGTGATCTTTATTATCTCATTCCTATCTGGTGGTTTGGAATCTGGGTCTTTAATCATAGGGGTTACCCTGTTGTTAACTACTCTTTAGGCTCATCACAATTGAGAAAACTTTTGAATATCTTGCCAAAACCTTAATGTTCTCCTTATCATTCAAGTTCATTTGACCAGATTCATCTTTAAACATAAACTGGATGCTTGATATCCAGAAAGTTTGATCTCAAGGATTTGTTAGAAATTTCTTGAATTGCTCTTCTGTAGGTAACCAAATTAATTCTTCTATAAAAATAAGTAAGTGCCTCATTTGGATCCCTGAAGTTGTCGAATTCCCTCCACAATTCCTCTTGTAGTTGAACATACAGTTTATAAAAATTAGCCTTATGAAAATTGTAACCTTCAACCACCTGAGGTATAATGGAAGAATTGGTTCGTTTAATAGATAATTCAACCAACAGAGCAGGATGGTAAGGGTCTTCAGGTATTAAATGAAGAGATTCTCTTGTTACATTTGTGATACTGGCCAAACTTGTTAAAATTAATTCTAGAGTTTTATTGTATGAATTCTGCATGGAATTCACAGATTGTATTTTATGTAATTGTAAGAAATTTGAAAGGAGTTTGTAACTTGGTTCCCCTAGCAACAGATCAAAATTTGCACCATTTATTAGAGGAAGATTAAAATCACATAAAATCAATGTGTTTCCATACAAATTTTGTCCATGCTATAAAATCTGTCATAAAAATTCTTTATATAATTCCATACTAGAATCTGGCAGAATGTTTACTGCCAGTATATTGTACTTCTCTTGCATTAATGTAGTTTCTACTCAGAGTGTTTCTACATGCCCTAGTTCCAAATCAATGTTAACTGCAACGGTATCTTTTGAAACAGCAATTAGAACACACACCTCCCCTTTTATTTTTTTGGTCCTGCCAGAAAACATTGTATCCATTGCAAATAACTTCATTACTGAAAACACCACTGTGAAGCCAAGTCTCAGTTAATACTAGAATATCAAATTCAGTTGCAAGAGAACTCGCATATATTTTGGTAATTTTTGAGTTTAACTCTCTAACATTCTGATAACATACTGTATGAATAAACTATC